>NC_089591.1:9062503-9362503 GCF_019320115.1 Miscanthus floridulus
TGCCCACACTTTCAATGCAAATGTCCCCTTTTTACTAATGATCTCTTATGAAATGGTGGCAGACATCAATGTGCTTTGTTCTTGCATGTTGAACCAGATTGTTGGTTTGCTTGATTGCACTCTCATTATCACATAGCAATGGTACTTTCTTGAACATGATTCCAAAGTCATTCAAGGTGGCCTTCATCCAAAGAATTTGTGCAAAACAACTACTGGCGGATATGCATTCGACTTCGGTGGTTGATAATGCAACACTATTTTGCTTCTTTGATAACCATGAAACAAGTGATCTTCTCAACAATTGACAAGAGCTCGAAGTGCTTTTCCTTTCAACCTTGCATCCCGCATAGTCGGAGTCCAAATATCTAACAAGTTCAAACTTTGCTCCTTTGGGATACCACAAACCAACATTTTGTGTATGCTTCAAGTACCTCAATATTCTCTTTGTTGCCTTCAAATGACTTTCTCTTGGTGAGGCTTGAAATCTTACACACATGCACACACTAAACATGACATCTGGCCTTGATGTGGTCACATAGAGCAGGCTTCCAATCATAGGCTGATACAACTTTTGATCCACCGTATTGCCACTTGCATCACTATCCAAATTATCATTTTTCCCATTGGTGTACTAATGGCTTTGCTATCATTCATGCCAAACTTCTTGAGCATGTCTTTGATGTACTTGCCTTGACTCACAAAGGTACCATTCTTCAAATGCTTAATTTGAAGACCAAGGAAGTAACTCAACTCTCTAGTCATGGACATCTCAAACTCATTAGCCATCATCTTTACAAACTCTTCACAAAAGTCTTGATTGGTTGATCAAAATATAATGTCATCAACATAGATTTGCAACACAAACAAGTCCTTTCCAATCTTCTTGGTGAAAAGAGTGGTGTCAACCTTGCCCATCTCGAATCCCTTTAGGAGTACACTACTACACTCACACATTTCATAGCCGCGTCATAACTGATATCGTAGTCCAATTTTGGCCTCAGCAGTAAGCTATCTATAGTGATGGCCATAGCCTTCACCATCACCATCTGAGACCAACAGTGGTGTACATTAACACTGCCAATTAGATTATGATCCATCCATGATTAGGTCCTTACTTTCATCACATTGGAGCAAGACCCGGCTGTGGATGTGCACTAACACCGCCGCATTGGCAAAAGATCTGCCTATGTCGAGGCTATCAAAACCATCATGTGAGCACATCAATCACCTATGTAGCGGTCACCAGCACCGTCACCTTGTAGTTCGACATGACTATTAGTGGTGCGGGTTCACTACCAGTTTGGCAGCCAAGATGCCTATGTAGAGGTTAACACCACCATCGCTTCAGCATATGATCCCCTAGTACAAAGGTCATGGTCACTGTCGCCTTGCACCACGATCCGCCTTTAATGATCATTTAGTCGATGTTGGGTTATTAAAGGATTTGGTGGTGATATACTTTTGATCCATGCCACATCATATGTATAGCGACGGTGACATAATTTCATCTGGTTTCACAATAGTTACTAATTCAGTTGGGCTCTTAATACATGAACACAAAGCATATAGATATATAATCATTACATCCATTAATCATGTTCACAAACAAGAGTACTTTTTACAAAAACAATGGACGCTACCATAACATCTTTCTCAACTGATGTACTAACACAAGCGGTACATAGAGCATACTAAAGGTAATGATCTATACAGACTTACATAATAAAATGACGTAGCTGTGCTCCTTCTATGTGGCAATCCTGCTTGTAAGGCAAAATGAATATAATTAGTGCATCCTTCAGATTGGTGGCCAATGCACCATGGAACCCCTCTTATTCATGTCTGATCCACAACCTAAACAAAGTAGCAGAATGAATAATATTGAGCATACCATTCCTTTAGTTAACAAGCCAAAATTGGACTATACATAGATAGAATGAA
The DNA here is from genome assembly GCF_019320115.1 of Miscanthus floridulus. Taxonomy (NCBI): domain Eukaryota; kingdom Viridiplantae; phylum Streptophyta; class Magnoliopsida; order Poales; family Poaceae; genus Miscanthus; species Miscanthus floridulus. The sequence goes on from NC_089591.1 coordinate 9,064,445, forward strand.
AACAACTCCCCACCTGAACAAAGACTATCGTGATGACGAAATGCAGTAAATGCACCTTTACTACTCTACTAAAGACTCTATGAACAAGAGAACATAAGGAAGGTAGTAAGGCCTGTTCATATGGAAACGCCCTCTTGATCTACAAAAGCGGATGACATGGTCATGAATGACATGAACCTTTCTATGGTCCATGTCATATGCAATCAATGTTCTATCCTTCCCAACAAGGAAAATAAAATTCCATTCTAGGTGAATTGTAATCACTCTATACTCCTCATCACAAAGCTCAGAACCAACTTTAATATTCATGCATCCAAACAGTTCCTCTGTGTCCACAACATGCTTTAAAATCTAGTTATCAGTACCATAGTCTTCAAGTTTCCACACTAGAAGCCAAGACCTATTGCGAAAATCAGCACATCACACACACAGGTGACCTGGAGCTTGATGGATGGACATTTCAGCACCACCCAGTTTACGAATTGTCCTCCATATCTCTCCCTCAATATCCACATCAACTATCATAGAGTACTCAACCATGCGCATAAAACCATTAAGAAAAAGACTTCTCTATTTTGAACATAGAACAATACTACCCTCGCCCCATTCAGATTCCTTAAAGATCCATGCTGTAGTTTTAGATGAGTAGATCTCCACACATACGCACACACCCTCTATAACATCTTGGCCCAGGGCTTAACAGGATTAATAGGATACTTCATACCAACAAGTTGCAACTTCTTTTCCGGAAGCCCATCTCTAAAGAACTCTGAGGTTAAGCGTGCTTGGTCTAGAGCAATTTTAGGATGGGTGACCGACCAAGAAGTCCTTCCTGGGTGCGCATGAGTGAGGACAAAGTGCATAGAAAAGACTTGTGTGGGTCTGTGAGGGCAGTCTATGTCCTAGAAAAGCTATCAGATGTAAGCGGACCTAGCCTTATAGAGGCGGGACGTTACAGAATGGTATCAGAGCCGACTCTTGCGGTTTCACAGGCACGTGTGTCGTAGTTGCACAGGCATGGTGCGTATGGCTGGAGTGGTCCTAGAGTGGTCACACAGCATGGCACATGCACTGGCACTGGACACATGGATGTGGCCAAGAGGGGACGTTCCTGGCTTGGGATTGACCGACGAGGACGTCGGTCTCTTAAGGGGGTGAGGATGTAACATCCCAGCCCAGGGCCTAACAAGATTAATAGGATACTCATACCAACAAGTTGTAACTTCTTTTTCAGAAGCCCATCTCTAAAGAACTCTGAGGTTAAGCGTGCTTGGTCTAGAGCAATTTTAGGATGGGTGACCGACCGAGAAGTCCTTCCTGGGTGCGCATGAGTGAGGACAAAGTGCGTAGAAAAGACTTGTGTGGGTCTGTGAGGGCAGTCTATGTCCTAGAAAAGCTGTCAGATGTAAGCGGGCCCGGCCTTATATAGGCGGGACGTTACATGCTCCACCTCAACAAATTCAATCACATGGAAGTATGAGGACGTTGGGTCAAAACCTAAGAGAGCCTGACCAATAGAACGGATGCTACGTGGCAGTACATGCCATTTGTGAGTCACCGAATTGCAAACAACATAGCGACGTAATCCATTAGGCCTAGCACACCAGCAAAGGACGAGGCCGTTGCAACAATCTAAGACTAGGACATTTTTAAGGGGGAAGGGCAAGAAGGACAAGGAGGGTCATTCACTGGTGATGCTGGTGAAGTGGCAATTGCCCTTCCACTAGCTGCCATAGAAGAAGCCAACGATAGTCTGTTAAAGCTTCTTATGTTGATAGGAGTCAGAGATGACGCACCTCCAGGAGTGACAGACACACTTGCAGTAGCACAAGGACTAGGCGGGGAGGTAGTTGAAGATGTCGGCAAGCACATCGTCTGAGAGGCTATCCACTATGTTCCTCATGATGCAGGCCTCCTTCATCTAGAAGGACACCAGCAGCCGAAGAGATGAGGCCACCGTGCCGTGGAATTGCATCAATAAACATTAGTAAGGAGATGAGTTTTAAGGAGAAGGGACGGCGATGCAAGTAAGGCCTTATTAAACTTGCCTTTGGATCTGACGGTGGTGAGTACGAGTGACAACGCCAATGACAGTAGCAATTCATACACCGGTGGCACTATGCGGGCAAGCCGGCAATGTGCACCAGCGTTGAGCAAGAGCTAAGCAGTGGTGATGAGTAGGAGTGGCGATGACGAACAACAACAATGAGGACAAGAAAAGCTATGTGTGGGGGGGGGGAGGGAGGGGGCGATGCTAGGGGGAAGGTTAGGGGGGATGTTGGGGCATGGGTTGATTGCTCTCTATGTAAGTTTTACACCACGCGGGAATCAAACTTTCAGCAGATTCATGCGGGAGGGTTCAAACGCGGGATTGGAAATTTTACAACTAAGCGGTGGTGAATGCACAATACCATCACCGGTGGCTGGGTCCTATTACCACCGTATGATACGGTGATGAACACTAAGACACACAATCTTAACATTTGGCATTGAAACAAAGCAAAACTATGCACTTAGAAAACTAAGAAAAGCACAATTCTAGTACTCAGATTGAAAGGAAGCCAACTTGAGTTTGATGGTGAATAATAAGGCACATAGATTTACATTAAAAGAAAGCCAAACTGCGCACTTAGAAAACATAAGGAAAGCATGATGCCAGTACTCTCGGATTGAAAGGAATCCAACTTGAGTTCCATACATTCATACCAAATAAGTAGGTCGACACTACCAAGCTAACAAGCATGTCAAAAGCTAAAATGCAAATACTAATTAGGCTGACACTATGCAAAAGTTAAAAGGCCTTTATATGTACATCATTGGTTGCATAATTAATCATTCTCCATGCAGATCCTAGTCAACCTCTATGGGATCATTGTGAATCTCTATAATATCATGCAGATCATTATCGACCTCCATGGGATCATTGTTAATCTCCATGTCATCCCATGCCTTGACCACTACAACCCTATCCACATCCATTGGTACATTTTCATTTAGCTCATCGACTTTGTTCACAAAGCACTGATTTGGTGAACCAATACTAAGGATAATAAGGCTCACAAGCTACAGTCCATGGATATACAAGGCCACAAACTCCAGAACGAGAAGATGCATTTTCATCTATAGATCCAACAAAATTACTGTAGCTAGGTTGGAGGTGAAGGAGCAGAGAGCATGAGAGAGCAATACAAAGGAATATAGAATCCAATGAAGGAGCAGATGCAATGCAGTTACCTTAGATCTAGATGGAGCAGAGAAACGGGGACGTCGCACTAAAGATTTGTGCGCCGGCGAGGTTGGAGGTGAAGGAGTAGTGAGCACATGAGAGGCTGCCTTTCATCCGATGCTAGAAGGGTGAAGTAGAGCATGGGAGCACAATGGGGAATGGATGGGAGGAAGGTGTGGTAGGACTGTAGGAGTGTATATACAGTTCAATAAATTGGTTGCCCATGTACTAGGGCCTAGTGTCCAGGGAAGTAGGATGCCTCCAACACATCAATTGATACTTGGATCTACTATCATTTATAGTTTAATAAATTGAACACCTAGTTAATCACCTTGCATTTAGTTCAACAATAGTTATACAATAGTGATAGATTTTAGTCCGACACATCAATTGATACTTGGATGTACTAGCATTTACATTTCAATAAATTGAACACCTGGATAATCACCATGCATTTAGTTTAACAATAGTTGTACAAAAGTGATAGATTTCGGTCCGATACATCATAAATTGATACTTGAATCTACTGCAGTGAACTAAGTACTTGCCAATGAACATGTCAAAAACTAAGGTAAGTACAAAATAGGCGAAAGAAGAACAGGAAGCACATTTCTTTCTCAAAGGTATGAAATCTTCCATCATCTTCATTGGAACCCTGGCCATTTCTTCAATCTGTGGCATAATCTCTTCCTCCTCCTGTAGATGTTCATCATTTGTTGTAACATTGGCATCTGCCTTCAGCTCCCAAATCTTGTTACGTAAATCCAAAATCAAAGTCCTCAGAAATTTGCCATATGGGGGATTATGCCACTTAAAGAACCTGCAATCTAAGTCGAGCTACGAAAAACCAAATTACCATGAGTACAGTGGGATTTCAACATTTGCATTGCGAAAACAAAATGAACAAGAAAGAAAACGAGTTACATTATTTGCCCTGCAACATCTGTGGTATCGATGTCCTAGGTTTCCATCACTCCACAAAATCCACCGAGGCATCTTCAAGTTGCAGTGACACAAAAGTGGTGGCTGGTAGCGTAGGGGTGGTTCTCGACATGGCACAGAATGGGCGGCCCCCTCCCATTGTAGCCTTCCCTGCTGGAAGCCGGTGTTCTTCTCACGATGGTGCCCTAGGATGGTGCCAACCACTAGGAGTAGTTGGAACTAGATGCAGCCATGCAGTAGTCATGGTTCAAAGTGTTGCACACTCTGATTAAAGAGGTCAGCCTGGGTTTTTTGTTGTCTATGCTTTTGCCTCCCTCCATGGCACCAAAACATCCTGGAAAACCCTCGCACTCCCACCAAGATGAAATGTTGTGTCACCAGCGGTTCAGGGTACTATCCACCTATAGAAGAAGAGTTGTTTTGGGTCCTCTATGCTTACATAGAGGTGTACACGTGGACCACAATCAAGACCAACTAATTCAATTAACAGTTCAACCAAAGTAATAGTTCATCGATTATGCAGTACTCATACATACTAAACTAGAGGCTTTCTCAGTACATATAAACTTCATTAACATAAAAGTTTCACAAATTCTAAGACTTAATGTCAGATGGGTAGGCAGTTGCTAAGGTACTCAATTGGTTGATGCGATCTAGAAAGCTAGAGGTAGTGAACCATAGTGAAGATGACAACATCTTCGTCCACGAACACATTGTATCTATAAAGTATGTCTACTTCCTGTCCAGTCCTACAAAGCACAAAAATCTCTCCACAAATAGGGTTTTGAATGATTCTTGTCAAATTTTGTGGTCCGAGAAGGTAACAAACAACGGATTCAAAAATCAACAATCGGTCTGGGTGAATGCTCCGTCCCCAAGTAGCAAACAACATCATCTAGGGTCCTAGTGCCACCCCTAGTCGCCAAAACACAAGGTTGCTCGCATTGAAATGGCTTCTTCCAAAGTAAGACATTTGTTGCAATGAAAAAATTCCTAATATGAACAAAACTAATGCCGAACCCAAAACCAATTGGAACCAAATGCAAACAGGGGGTGACCAAATCTATCATCAAACCTTCATGGGGGGTTGTCCATGACAACGATGCAAGGTGCTCGAGGTAGGACAAGTATAGGAGACGGGTCAAAATGAAGATGAACCAACGGGTGGGAAGAATGAAAATGAAGCAACAATGGGTGGGGAGAACTAATGGTTTCATATTGGGCTTCTTTAGTTGGTTGAACTGTCGCCAAGGTGCCGATAGGACCTGAGGGGAGTTGGGAACATGCTGAGCGCTTCTAGGTTTGTTGTCAAATGGACGGTCTAGATTGATCAGCAGCGAGAATGGATGGCACGTGATAAGTTAAACAGTGTTTGTATTAAGCCGACCAGGCTTGAAGAATATGTGGAGCAGTGGGTATGGCTCTTTGGCTTCAGGCGGCAGAAGTAATGGTGATTTTATGGCCTTGCAAGTTGAGGGCATTCAATAGTCATGCTAAATTTTTACCGCGGTTGACCAAACGCTAGTTTTGGACCGCCGGCCAAAATGCATATCCTAGTCGGTCTGGCTTTTCATGCGATGGAGGAAAATGCAACCCCAATACCACTGTTGCATCTACCATTAACCCATCAGTGGTAGCAGTTTCAACTGCCGGTTTTGTTCCTTAGGAGGCCTCGCTATCGGTCAATCGACGGTGGAGGTATCACATCGTCTCTTCTATCGCTATGATAGTGAAAGTGGTGATAGTGATAAGTAAATCTATAGTAGTGGTAGGAAGTCCCTCAACCTCTCATACCATGCTCTAGGTGCTTCCTTCAAGCCATACAATGCCTTCTTCAACTTGTACACATGATCGGGCTTGCCATCTTCAAAACCAGATGGTTGCTCAACATATACTTATTCATTGATGTAGCCATTAAGAAATGCACTCTTGACATCCATTTGATAGAGATTGATGTTATGGGCATAAGCATAAGCAAACAAGATTCTAATTGCTTCTAATCTAGCAACTGGAGCATATGTTTCTCTAAAGTCAAGACCTTCAACTTGAGTGTAACCTTGTGCTACCAATCTTGCTTTGTTCCTTACTACTATCCCATCTTGATCTTACTTGTTTCTATAGACCCATTTGGTTCCAATCACATTGTGTCCCTTAGGTCTCTCAACTAATTCCCATACTTGATTTCTTGTGTAGTTGTTCAATTCTTCATGCATAGCAGTCACCCAATCAACATCCTTCAATGCTTCATCTATCTTCTTTGGTTCAATGGTTGACACACATGAGAAATGCTCACAAAATGAAGCCAATCTTGATTTGTTTGTACACCTCTAGAAATATCTCCAATTATAATGTCTACTGAATAGCCTACCCCAACTTGCTTGGGAATGAAAGGCTATGTTGTTGTTGTTGTATAATGTCTAATGGATGGTCTCATGCAATATTGGTTGGTTGGAGTATTGGAACATTGCTTGCACTTGCTTGATCATTCGGTTTGAGATGGTGAACTAGCCACTTGATCTTGCACATTGTCATGAGAGCCACTTGTACTTGGTTGATTAGTGTCCACTTGCACAATTGAGTTAGAGAGCACTTGCACTTGATCATCTTCTTCATCGTTCACTTGCCTAGGCCTTAATTCACCAACATCCATGTTCTTTATGGCATTTGAAAGTTGAATGCCTCTAACATCTTCCAAGTTCTCATTCTCATCTTGTCAACCCTTGGTTTCATCAAATTCAACATCATGTACTTTCTCAAGAGTACCACTTTCCAAATTCCAAACTCGATATGCTTTGCTTGTGGTTGAGTATCCAAGTAAGAATCCTTCATCACACTTCTTCTCAAACTTACCCAATCTAGTGTCTTTCTTCAAGATGTAGCATTTGCAACCAAAGACCCAAAAATATGCAATGTTGGGCTTTATACCATTCAAGAGCTCACAAGGTGTCTTCTCTTTCAATTGGTGACAATGTAAGCGGTTGCTATAATAGCAAGCCATGTTGATAGCTTTGGCCTAAAAGGATTGACTCACATTGTATTCACTAAGCATAGATCTTGTCATGTCAATAAGTGTTCTATTCTTCCTCTCAATAAGGCCATTTGATTGTGAAGTATACTTGACCGAGAATTGATTTCTAATTTCAAATTCATCACACAACTCACCAATTCTAGTGTTCTTGAACTCACTACCATTGTCACTTCTAACTCTCTTAATGGTTGTTTCAAACTCATTGTGTATGCCCTTGACAAATGATTTGAATATTGCAAACACATTACTCTTGTCCACTAGAAAGAATGACCAAGTGTATCTAGCGTAATCATCCACTATCACAATGCCATATTTGTTTCCACCGATGCTAGTGTATTGTGTTGGCCCAAATAATTCCATGTTAAATAACTCAAATGCTTTGCTAGTGCTCATTATGCTCCTCTTAGGATGGTTGTTTCTAACTTGTTTGCCACTTGATAAGAGCTACAAAGCTTATCCTTCTCAAATACAACATCTTTCAAGCCTATAACCAAGTCATGCTTAACCAACCTATTCAATTGTTTCATTCCAACATGACCAAGCCTTCTATGCCACAACCAACCCATACTAGACTTAGTGAACAAGCATGTTGACAATTGAGCTTCACTAGCATTAAAATCAACCAAGTATAGATTCTCATGTCTAAAGCCTTTGAAGATCCAGTTAGAGCCATCTACACTTATAGTCTCTACATAATCTACTCTAAAGATGCATTTGAATCCAAGATCACACAATTGAGCCACGGATAGCAAATTGAAGTTTAAGCTCTCAACTAGCAACACATTGGAAATGCTCATGTCATTGGATATTGCAATCTTACCAAGCCCTTTGACCTTGCATTTGCCATTGTCACCAAATATGATACTATCATAGCCATTACTATCATTGGTGTTGATTGAGTTGAACATTCTTGCATCACTGGTCATGTGTTGAGTGCACCCACTATTAAGAACCCAATGCCTTCCTCTAGCTTTGTAATTGACCTACAAAAGAAGATCAATTCTTTTTAGGTACCCAAATTTGCTTGGGTCCTTGAAGGTTAATCACTAAGCTCTTTGGTACCCAAATGGCTTTCTTCTTTGAGCCCATCCATGGTGCACCAATGAACTTTTCTTTCACACCATTAGTACCCTTAGTAAGCACATAGAAAGAATCAAGCTTAATTGAGGATACATTAGCTTGTGACTTCTTGTTCATGCATTTTTTGCTCTATGTGACCAACTTGCTTGCAACTAGTGCAAAACTGACCATTGTTCTTCACAAAACTAGTCTTGTGAGGAGCAAAGGCTGCCTTGCCTTTCTTGGGGGTATAGCCCAATCCCTCTTTGTAGAGAGAAGCTTTTTGGCTACCCAAGCACATAAGCAAGCAGTCCTCACCACCATAGGCTATGCCTAAGGCGCAAGTGAGCTCATTTACCTCCTTCTTGAGGGTCTCATTCTCAACCATTAGTGAGGCATCATAAGTGAAACCATCACTACTAGATGACATAGAAGTGGAAGTGCTACAAGAAGGGTTAGTGGAAGCAATAATGATAGGCTTATAGAATGATTCATCAATTATATCACAAGTTGAGCCTATATCACATGTTACAATATGCTCTTTCACATTTTGCTCATCAAGTAGAGAGGAATGAGCTTTTTCAAGCTTCTTGTGAGCCTTGCCAAGCTTCTTATGGGCTTCCTCTAGCTTCTCATGAGATGCATTGAGCTCATCAAAGGCTTGCTTAAGGGCTTTTATTTCCTTACACAAGTCTTTGCATTCCCTTCTCTTGATGTCAAAGTGTTTCTTAACATCATCTAACATGTCAAGTAGTTCATCCTTAGTTGGTTCATCATCATTGCCACTTTCAGTTTCATTATCATGTTCCTCATCACATCCATCATCACAAAGTTTGTACCTTAGTGGCCTTAGCCATGAAGCATGATGGAGTGCCAAAGAGAGAAGGCTTCTCATTAATAGCAATGCTTGCAAGAGCCTTCTTCTTGGTGGTCTTATCATCATCACTTGAGGAAGCATCACTATCCCAAGTGACCACATATGAACCACCCTTCTCCTTCTTCTTGAAGGTCATCTTGTTCTACTTCTCCTTCTCCTCCTTCTTGTCCTTCTTCTTGCTCTTCTTGTCATCATCATCATTGTCACTATTGTATGGGCATTGAACAACAAGATGATCCTTGCTTCCAGACTTGAAGCACCTTCTTGACTCTTGTTATTTGATGAAGACTTTTCTTCCTTCTAGCACGGTAGCCCTTCTTCACCATGAACTTACCAAATCTCTTCACAAAGAGAGCCACATCATCCATCTCATCAAAGCTCAAATCTTCATCTTCCCTTGATGATTCTTGCTTTGCCTTGCCCTTGGATGATGTGGCTTCGAATGCCACACTCTTCTTCTTCTCATCCTTCTTCTCATCTTTCTTCTCCTTCTTGAAGCAACCTACAAGGCCGATTCCTGTGCGTTGCTGAAAATTCTTCAATTTCTCTCCTTCCAAAGATTCCAGCATGTGTAAATGACCAAACTGTTGAAGTGCCTTCTTTCATCTTTTGTGACCTTGGGCATGGTCTCCTCCCACCATGATGGTCGAACTAAGTTAGTTGGGTGTCAAACTGCTCCCAGTTTAGGATTTGGTTCCATACCACCTTGGCAAATGGGCAAAGAAGGGAAAGGTGTAGGCATGTTTCCATGGGGCCATTGCACAGTACGCAGCAATCCTGGTGTGGCCATCCTCTTTTCTATAGGTTCTCCGCCATTAGTATTTTCCCCTACACAAGAATCCATGCGAAGACTTTGCATTTGTTTTCCACCTGAGCCTTCCAAATGAGGTCACTTTTGAAGATGCCATAGGATCCTTTGAACTAAATCCTATGCGCAGAGTAGGTGGAATAGGAACCATTTGTAGTCCATCACCAAGTAATGGAGTCCCGTACGCCGGCTAAAGGTGGATGGCTTGGATTCTTATCAAAAGGGAGACAAATTCCTCCATGTGCTTAGTGGTGCTGACACGGTTTCTTAGGTAGTGTATCCATCTGCCATTATCGAGATCTTGCTGCACTGATATGTTTTCCCTTGCAACCAGCTCGAACAAGTGCGGGGCGAGGTTTTTGGGGGCCTCGCCATCAAGCCAATTATCATGCCAGAAATGAGCCTTGGCTCCATCACTAATCATGATCGTGGTCAAGGCTTTAAAGAGGAGGCAGTCATCCTTATTGCAGGGGAGTTCAAAGCCTGCCCATGGTTTGGATTAATCGGTCCAGTCCTGCCAAAGCCACCGAAGGCGTAGAGCTCTTCCAAATTTCTCCAGGTCGGGGATTCCTAGCCCGTCTAAGTCTTTTGGCCTAGTCACTGTGGGCCAATTGACTTGGCAATGCCCGCCATTTGCATTTTCCTCTCCCTTCTAGAGAAAAGATCTCCTGATTTTGTCAATTTTCTTCTTAGCCCATGTAGCCAACGGGAATACTATGAGATGATAAGTCGGCATGGATGAGAGTACTAAGGAGACCAACATCAGGCGACTCGCTCTGTTGAGCCATTTTCCTTTCCAACTGGGGAGCCTTTGGCTGATATGCTCAATGAGCGGTTGTACTTGTACATGGACCTTCTGGAGCATCCTAGTGTGGAGCTACAGGACTAGGTATCGACAGGGGAAGGTCCTTCTAACCACAGAGAAAGAGGAGAGTACTTGCTCTAGGTCAACCTCATCACATCTAATTGGGTGTATGGAGCTTTTATGTAGGTTTATGTGTAGTCCTGAAGAGGTCCCAAATAATCGGAGAATCTCTTTGAGCGCTTCAAGGTCGTCCTTTGATGGATTTGTGAATATGGCCACATCATCAGCGTACATGGAGATTTTCCATCTAGCAGCCGATGGTGGAAGCAGGGAAACGATCCCATGCTCGGTCTTGAGGTCGAGCAGCCACTGTAGGGGGTCCATGGCAAGGATGAAAAGAATGGGGGAGAGCGGGTCGCCCTGACCAACCCCTCTGCCATGGCTGAAAGTTGGGCCACGTTGTCCATTGAGTAGAGCCATCGATGTGGCCATGCTAGAAAGGATAGACATCCATTCCCGCCACCTTTGCCCAAAGACCAGTGCCTGCATGACCTCCAGAAGGTAGCGCTCCAATTCACCATGTCAAAAGCCTTGTGGATGTTGAGCTTCAGGAAGAGGGCCGGCAATTTTAGCTTGTGCAATTTTCTGACTGTGTTTTGCACATAAAGGAAATTATCATGTATGCTTCGCTTCTTAATGAATGCACTTTGGCAATTTGAGATCATGGAGTTTAGCTTAGGCGCCAATCTATTAGCTAGAAGCTTGGAGAAGATCTTCGCAAAGTTGTGGATGACGCTAATAGGTCTGTAGTCAATGACCCTCAAGGCATCATTTTTCTTAGGCAGGACGACAATGTTGGCCGAGTTTAGAAATTGGAAGCTTTGGGAGTTCATTGCATATAAGCTGTTTATGGCGGCCATGATGTCATCTTTTATGATCTCCTAGGAAGCTTTGAAGAAGGCACCGGTGAAGCCATTGAGCCCTGGTGCCTTATCGGACGACATTGAGTCTATAGTGTTTTTGACCTCCTCTAGTGTGAAGGGAAGCTCCAAGTCCGAGAGGTCTCGTGGTGTGTATCCAAGGGAGTGCCTTACCATAAAATTCTAAAAATAGAAATATAATCCATATCGGATCAGCTGTGTCTTAAGGAAATGAATTAGACATCTCTCATAATTATGTAATTATGTTGGCTCTATACTTTTGAAACCAACAAGCCATTGTACGCTAGATTGCTAGTAGGTTCATCATTGTTCGTCTTCTACTACACCAAAATTGTAGGTTGTTAGCTAGTATACACTTGTAGTTGTAGATTGAATTTTATAATCTATGGTCTAACTGTCTATGATATGACCCCACCAAGTTAAGACTTCATGCCTGAATTCATATAGGTCATGTTTGGTTGCTTGCATAAGGGCATAATCTAGGCCTTCCATAATGCAACCTACCTATGTCAGGTTGGATGAACTAGGGCACTAGGCCTAATGCAGCAATGCACAATGCAAAAAGGGTTCTGAAAGCTGCATTAGTTAGCACCCAAAATTGGGCATACTAGGGAGCACAAGCTTTGCACAAGCCAGTGGGCCTGGACATTTGCCCCTCACCTCCCAACCTCCACCTCCCATCCCCTACGCCATCACCCAAGGTGACACCTAGTTCCAGTGATGCGCAGCACAGCGGTGTTAGCCTTCACTAGGGCTAGACGAAAAGTATTAGAGATATGTATAGTCTAACACATGTATATCATGTTACTTGTACCCCAAGTTATATCTTGACTATATATATGAAAGTCACCCCCCCTAATTGGGTGTGAGGTGTTCCCCTAATTCTCTACATGGTATGAGGGTTCCCTTCTGGCTTCTTCCTCTACCCTAAACCGCACCGCCGACTCCACGATGGCTCGTCCACTCCCGCAGCCACGATCCCCCACAGAGATCATGATCCACCCTGTTGTGCACGCCCCTCTGCTTTCCTTCCCCGGCTTCACGCGATCTCACGCGCGTCGCCCCGAGCACGCGAGCCCGCTCATGGCCCTTCCCTCCCCCGCTCGTCATGTGCCTCAACGCGGGAGCTTCCTCTGCTCCACATGCCTACAAGCGAATTCATCTGCTCCCTGTGATGTGCCATCCAATGGCGACCGAGCCCTCCCTCTCCTCAGCCACCTACGGCAACTCCTCCGGTGGCGCCATGGGCTCTATCTCGGACAACCTGATAGTTGTCCCCTACGCCACGATCGCCATCCGCTCTCACATCCCTGTCATCCTCGAGCTGAAGCATTCAAACTTCCACAAGTGGGCGCACTTCTTCAAGTCTCTAGTGGGGAAGTTCAGCCTTTGTGGCCATATTGACGGGACAGTCCCCGCCAACCTCGCTGATCCGCAGTGGGTCATGGACGATGCTTGTGTCCACACTTGGCTCCTCGGGTCCACTGGGCCCGATGTCTAGGACATCACCATTGATGGCGAACAGTCGGCACGCCAGCTCTAGGTCGCCATCAAGGGCCTCTTCCTGTCCAACAAGGAGCCCCACGCCGTCATCCTACACAAGGAGTTCTCCTCTATGAGGTAGGGGGACCTCTCCATCAACGACTAATGCCAACGCATGAAGACCATCACTGATGCCCCGAGCGATGTCGACCATGCTGTCTCGCCGTCCTAGCTGGTCTTCAATCTCCTTCACGGTCTCAACCCGCGCTTCTCTAGCACGGCGGACAGCATCGTAGACACCATGCTGCTGCTCGACATCAACGCCACATGCCAGAAGCTTGTCCTCAAGGAACTTCGCCTAGCTAATGAAGGCAAGGTTTCCACTGAGACCGCCCTTCACGCCTCTGGCTCCTCTGCCTACGGCTCTGTGTGTCACTCTGCCTCTGCGTGCTTTGGCGCAGCACAGGGACAAGGTGGCCATGGCCCTACCAACAGCGATGGCAGCAACACATCTAACCGCAACACCAAGAAGAAGGGCGGCCACGGTGGTGGTGGCTGGCAGCAGCAACAAGGTCGTCAGCGTGCGCCTCCTCTAGTCCGTGGGTCTGCTATGGTCCCTTGCCCGGCCACCACCACCACCACCAGCCTTGGTTCCGTCCACCGCAGCAGCCGCCGGCGTGGCGTGGGCAGGGGCTGCTTGGACCTCCTTCACAGCAGCAGGCGCACTCAGCTTTCGCTCCAGCCGAGCTCTCCACTCCGGCTTACCTCCAGTGGCCACAGTTTACTCCTTTGCTGGGTCCTCAAGCTGGTGGATGGAACTAGGCGGGTCTCATCACGGCATTGGACCAGATGGCGCTTCAGGGTACTAATCCCTGGGTTCTGGACACCAGTGCCACATCTCACATGGCTTCTTCAGATGGTATATTACTCACCCGCCTTCCTCCTTATTCTTCATCCATAACTGTGGGCAATGGTCATTCTATACCTGTTGTTAGTCGTGGTACTTCCATCCTTCCCACAGCCAAGACCTCCTTCCATCTCAATAACGTTCTGGTTGCGCCTGACATTGTACGCAATCTTACTGTTCGTCAATTTACACGTGATAATCATTGTTCTATCGAATTTGACGCACTTGGTTTTTCTGTTAAGGATCCATGGATGGGGCGCGTGATTTTTCGCTGCAATAGCAGCAGGGACCTCTGCACCATCTCCCCAGCCTTGCCATCCACCGCCGCCAGTTGTAGTCTTGCCATCATGTCCACCTTATGGCATCACTGTCTTGGTCATCCGTCTGACTCTGTCGTCGCTTCCCTTAGAAACATGTCGATTATCACATGTAATAAAACAGCACGCTCATTGTGTCATGCTTGCCAGCTTGGCAAACACATGCGCCTGCCTCTTGCTAGTTCAGTTTCCATTACATCAGAACCTTTTGCTCTAGTTCATTGTGATGTCTGGACCTCCCCTGTTCATAGTACTTCGGGTTATAAATATTATTTGGTCATGCTTGATGATTTCACTCATTATTGCTGGTCCTTTCCGCTGCGTCATAAATATGAAGTATATGGTCATTTTGTTGATTTCATTGCCTACGCTCACACTCAGTTTGGTTGTGTACCTAAATGCTTTTAGGCTGACAATGGCACAGAATTTGTTAACCATGCCATGTCTTCCTTCCTATCAAGTCGCGGTGTCCTACTTTGCCTATCCTGCCCCTACACCTCTCCACAAAATGGCAAAGCCGAGCGTATGCTTCGTACTATCAACAACACCATCCGCACGTTGCTGATCCATGCTTCCATGCCGCCCTCTTACTGGGCTGAAGCGCTGGCTACAGCAACCTTCTTGCTCAACCGGCGCCCTTCCTCTTCCGTCGGCCACCAAATCCCGTACCAGCTCCTCCATCGCTCCATACCGGATTATTCTCAGCTTCGTGTGTTCGGCTGCCACTGTTATCCTAACCTCAGTGCCACGACTCTCCCACAAACTTGCACCTCGCAACACATGTACATCATGTTACATATATGAAAGTCACCCTCCTAATTGGGTGTGAGTCCTAATTGGGTGTGAGGTGTTCCCCTCATTCTTAAAAAAAAAAGAAGCTCGCAGCTCATTAGCATGCTCGGCTCATGGATGACCTCACCATCCTCCTGGTGTGCCCGCCTTTTCTTCTGGCCCCACCGCGCCTCACCAAACAGCTTCACCGTGCTGTCATCACCGTTCGCCTTCGGCTGTGATGGCAGGGAGTCCTGGTCCAGCTCCATCAGAATGCAGGACAGGGCACTGGTGCTGAGCAGCTGTCAGTTGTCCTCTGACAACAACGCCGAGTCCTGGTCCAGCTCCATCAGAAATTCAGAATGCAGGACAGGGCACTGGTGCTGAGCAGCTGTCAGTTGTCCTCTGACAACAACGCCGAGTCCTGGTCCAGCTCCATCAGAAATTCAGAATGCAGGACAGGGCACTGGTGCTGAGCAGCTGTCAGTTGTCCTCTGACAACAACGCCGAAACTACCTCGCTGCCACCACCGGTTGATCCTAGCAACGAGGCGCTTGGCACCTTTCCAAAAGAACTCATTGGCTGCTGAAGAGAGGAATCCAAGAAAGATTGGAGGAGGTAGCATGCTGATTTAGGGAAGGAGCAGTTGAGATGGAGAAGCCAAGGTGTGGCCTGCTGTGGATTGCATTTGATGCTAGTTCTTGGCTTGAATGGGGCAGAGCGTAGCCTGCTGCCGATTAAGGAAAGGAAGAACAGACGAAGGACAAAGTGGTCGGATGATGGAGGTGATAGATATTAATCTCACCATAAGAATGAGGTGGCTACAAGCAATACAAGTCTGGCAACCAACACAATCTTTACAAATGCAACATGCTTACACAAGACAACTAAACACCTCCTCATCACATAGCCACCAACCACAACCATCTGTGCCTTTTGCTTTTCTATGCATGTGGCACTAATGCAAAAAGAGAATGTAAGGTATCAAGCCTTGCCACATATTCCACATACTATTTCAGTTAACAGTCAACTGGAAAATTTAGCAAATACCACTTTTTACATTGAACATATATTGATGATTATTTCTACTCTCTAGAAAGAAGGAAGCGACATTGCATAGGAAGGTCCAAGATGCAGACTACAGAGTCTGAAAGGTATTTACTGCCTCCATGATATTTTACCTCTGCAGTTCAGAGCAACTGAAGCCAGTAGCTAGACCACTGTTGGGCAGCATAAGCAGCAATTTGGCACTGCATAGCTTAGCTCTGTTTTCTGCAGGTTTGAGCAGCAGTATTTTTATCTCATGATGCAGGGCAGTGTGGATTCACATAGGTGAAATGTCATGTTCAAGCTACAAGGTGAAACGGTGAATTAATTCTCATGTAATCATTAGCTAACGATCAGTTCCTTGCTTGGGTGATTATTCAAGCTTTATCTCTGGTCTGTAGCATTTATGTGTTGTTTTTCCTTTGCCAATTGACAACAGTAGTTGCTCCTGCCCACATTGATTTGTATTTTGTTCTGCAGCTTGTTAGTTCTAGAAGCATGGCATTGATTTGTATTTTGTTCTGCAGCTTGTTAGTTCTAGAAGCATGTCTGCAGCAGGGAGATCAGTTCCTTGCTGTATGTATTTTTCAAACTGAAAAGCTATAGGGTCACTATCAACTCTACCTTTCTAGATGTAGATGGGTTATTTATGGGTTCAGTGGTTTACTTGTTGGTTCTATGTTAGTTAGCTACCTCTGCATTTATCTTTCTGCCAGCTCTGAGACTTGTATGTTTTCCCAGGACACCATTGTTGCAGCTATTAAACTGAAATATGCTGAGAAAAAAATATTTTTTCTTTGGAAAATAGGTTTGTTGAGTGTAATTCTCAAAAACACTCGGCAAACAATAATGGTATGCTGAGAAAAAAATTATTTTTTTCTTTGGAAAATAGCTTTGCCGAGTGTAATTCCCAAAACACTCGGCAAACAATAATCCTTTGCCGAGTGTATTTTGGAAAACACTCGGCAAATCACTTTTTTTGCCGAGTGTCAAATTTGACACTCAGCAAACCATTTGTCAAGTGCGCGATAAAAAAACACTCGGGAAATAGATGTTTGCCGACACTGTAGTTGCCATGTGCTGTTTGCCGAGTGTTTTTTTGTCTTTACCGAGTGCCTGTGGCACACGACAAAGTCACTGTTTCCGGTAGTGGTTTATGTTAGCCATACAAGGTTTAATCAAGAATATATATAGTGGCCTACACTCACGAGTCACCGCCTCAATAGCCATGTATGAACATTATAGCTTTTAAAGAGACTGTAACAACTAATAGAGTGAATTTAGACTTTTTAAAAACGTCTACTCTAAATTTATCCTCTAATTTCACTTATCAAAACCTATCAAAAAATGTACGATATGATTCGACTACTCTACTCATACTTAGTTAAACAACTAAGACCTAAACCACTATTGGTATTTATTAACACAAATAGTGTGATAGAACCGCTCAATTTATATCAGATCAAGTACTGCTATCCCCGTTTAACACGTTGACGCACGCATACTTTCACTTATATAAACCCCATAGTCCGCCGATAGTCACGAAGGACCTCGATAAATCAACATCACAACTAAGATCGCATGATTAAGCAAATACACATCACATACACAGAGTTACAACGGAAATAATATTACAAATGGGTTTACAAATAATAGTACAAGTTTGGGTTTTAAAACCGGTTAAGAGAAAAACGTAGCTTTCAAATGATTACATTAATATGAGTTTCATATATATTGCTAGCATAAGTGACATCCTCTGATAAAAGCATATAGATAAGAAATAAATATAGAGTCACCGAGCCCACCGTCGATTAGCCACCATCTTCAGCAGGCCGAGAACTTCACCTGTAACATGGTGGTATAAACTCTGAGTACTCGAATGTATTCAGCTAGACTTACCTATCATAAACTAGAAATAAAGTGACTCCAAGGATCATGCAATGCTTTATAGGTGGAGCTAGCTTGACAACATTTTGCATAAAAGCCTCTAGTTGAGCTATACATTTTATAATTTCGGCAACCAAGTTAATTATAGCTATTCATCTCTAGATTAGCAGCTAACCTGTGCCAAATATGTGGAATATCATTTAGTGACATACAATAGCAACCATAGCCGGTATAATATTTACATATTCATCATAACCATCAAATTCCATAGTTCAATTACTACGATGCTGGTGTGAGTCGAGTTTCTCACTATCCGGAAGAGACGACGATTCGATTCGATTTCAACCAACTGGGAAATTTATTCTTAACACAAACCCAGGCATACCTGCGCCAAGATAGTCTTAGATCACCTTTGGTACAACTCAGGTCCATATTTTGCGGGTTCGATCAGCGCCACACAATCAGGGACAACCAGCTGCCAGGACGATCAGGACTGCCCTACCCTTGGGCTCACGTCTGGCTCCCCGCATATCCTTACTACCATCTAGAGTGCGCATTCTTACAGAACGGAGCCTGGCCTGAGTTGAGCTAGTTGGTTTCGCAGTCGGAACGAGTGAGAGGCATGCGTTCAATCTCGGTAGAAGTGCCAGCAATGGTACTGTCCTTAATCGACACAGATAGGATAAAATATGCACACAATACCTCCATGTCCTGCTGCCTCACAATCACTAGATCCCTGTCCGGTCTCCATTTATTCATCATCACATGGTTATTTTCCACGATAGCAAATATAGTCATCCGTGCTTTCGTATCCACCTATATCTCGTCGGTGATAGGAAATCACCCGACTTCTACCGGCCTAAGCATTGCTAAGCATATATTCAATCCTGAACCTACATAGGGTTCAAGGTATATTTCTGGACAAGAAAATTATATGCGTCAAGTGGCCCCAATCAACTCTTATAACCTAATGCATCAAACATAAATGACTCAAGTGATATTTGTAAAAACATAGGAGGTTTAGAATGCTCCAGGGCTTGCTTGGTATCCAACACTAGGTTAGTATTTGTTAGATTACACTCGCTTGGCGAGCATCTCTTGTTTAGGCTTGTACTCTCGAAGTCCTTCCATCTTCTGGATCCGTCCACCAAACCTCACCTTCGGGACTTATCCACCAACACCATCCTCTGGTTTGACTCCAACATCATGTCCTTCACGTGGTGCATCTAGTGTACCTAGATGAGATGCAAGATGCAAGTGCATGAATGCGAGGAATGGTAGCATGAGATATATCATATAAAAGCATTCAAGACGAGCATCGGGTTACACCTCAAGATATAAGCACTTAGAAAGCAAGTCGTTTAATTAATTATTGCACAAACCTATCATGGTAAGTTAGAAGATGATAACACCAAGCTTTCACCAATGAGGCACTCAAGTTAAGCTACTTTAAACAATCATCTAGCACCAGCTAATCCTAGCCATCACACAATCAAGATCAAGCATAAGCATAAGCAATAAACTTCAAGAATATGCACAAAATCTAGACATCAACATAGCAGCCATTCAATTTAACCATAACTAGAGTTATAAGCCTCCAACAATGGTGATCCTAGACTTTATGGAAAGCTAATAAAATTATCTAAAACTTTGTTATTAACACCAAAAGCTGATTCAACAAATAACAAGGTCAAAATACATCATGAAGCAGAGCTTATACAACTAAGGACAAAAAACTGATAGTAACTTCAAAAATGCATAACTAGAGTTCTAAACATGACTCTTAACTTTTTAGAAATCTTATTAAGTTATCTATAACTTTATTATTATAATCAATACATGATTCCATGTTTAAATAAGCCAAACAATACAATCATTCAGATCTATTCAGAGCACATACAAAAGCTAACAACAAATTCGTAAAATCTATAACTCCTAAACCATTAGGCCTAAAATCATGAAATGTTTGGACAAGAAATATAAGGAATTTATCTACAACTTTGGTATTCAACACATTTACAGAAAATATCATTTGCATCACGCAATTATCATCACAACAGAAAATGCACATGCAGCCATTTCAGAATATAACAATTTGATGTTTCACTTGTTTTGCTAACAAAGAGCATGCACACATGAGCCATTCAAGAACTTCAACCACCACTAACATACTTAGCAACACTTTATTGAACACCAATCACTCAAAGAATCACCAAATACAATTACAAGGTTTATCTACAATTATGCTTTTTATTAATCATTTCTTCTAATAAACATATATATAATTTTAGTGATATATGAGAACAACTAGTTTGGGGCTGAGATTTTTATGAGTGGTAGATGTTATAAAAACATGGCTACTACACAAATTTTAGATGCTCAGGTTTTATAATTTAATTACTATAAAAAAAGACAAATTGCTATTGTAAGAAAACATGTAAAAGCAAGATAAATCTAAAGATCATCATTTTCTATAAACACATAGCCATATTATGGTTTCTCAGGTCACAATATCACCATGCAAGGGCAAAGGAACCACATTTCACATTTTTGCATATATAAATTATTTATCAAGCATTTAAAACCGTTTATTAAACATTAATCAAGTTAAATTTGTAACTTAGCCATAAATGCACCAAAATTATGGAATTTTAACCAGAGCTCACACATGCCATAAGTATACTAGTACAAAATTTTAGGTCATTTGGAGTAGTATAACAGTAGATATGACGATAGCAAGCAAAGCAAGCTAGAATTAACCATTAATCATGATTAATCAAAACATCATAAAAACAGTGATCAAACAACATGTTTAATATTTTTCTTAGCCAACACATGCCAAAACAAGACTCACAAAACTAGAATCACATTTTTACCTCGAGATATGCATCTGACAAACTTAAAAGGATTTCTAAAAGCACTTTATAAGAATAAATAAAAACATCAGAAACTTTATACTAACATATATCATATTATTACTCTACTGTGTAGATCTACTCGCAAGGATTCCAAAAAGTCTTCATTTTCTATTTTATAATTTTTCTAGATTTACTATTATTTTCCAAAGTTTAGCCGATTATATGCATATAAGGAAAAAGAAAAGGAAAAACACTTTTTCACTGGGGTCCCTGTAGTTTTCCTTAATTTACTAGTAGAACAACCTTTACTATTCATATGAGTCATGCACTATGCACTTAACCCCCTAAAAGCCTATCTATTCATGCGCGAATTGCTTCTTCTTCTTCTCGACGCAAGAATAGGGGAGGTCGGCTGAGGCGGCGAGCGGAGACGGGGAAGGGTGAAAGGTTCTAATGGCTAGAGGGGGCTGAATAGCCTATAAAAATTTCTACAACAACAGTTTGCAAACTGGTTAGACAAACATGAGGCGAAGTGAGTGTTGCTCTAGCCTACTAAAAATGCAAGCCACATACCAAAATTCTAGTTTATATAGTCTCTATCCA
Organism: Miscanthus floridulus; assembly: GCF_019320115.1. Classification (NCBI taxonomy): domain Eukaryota; kingdom Viridiplantae; phylum Streptophyta; class Magnoliopsida; order Poales; family Poaceae; genus Miscanthus; species Miscanthus floridulus. The sequence goes on from NC_089591.1 coordinate 9,086,003, forward strand.
CACAATGGCTATGTCACTACACTAAGTTAGTGTGTTCTCAAAGGCTAACTAAAGAGCCACACTAACCAAACTAACAAGCTCTCACGACCAGCTATACTAAAGAGCTTGACAACTAGTTTGAGGTAATATAAAGATAGAGAGCTAGATGGTTATACTGTCGAGTCAAAGAATGAACCAATCAATCACAAGAATGAATACCAATGAAGACCAATCACCTAGGAATCAAATGATGACACAATGATTTTTTACCGAGGTTCACTTGCTTGTCGGCATGCTAGTCCTCGTTGTGGCGATTCACTCACTTGGAGGTTCACACGCTAATTGGCATCACACGCCAAACCCTCAATAGGGTGCCGCACAACCAACACAAGATGAGGATCACATGAGCCATGAGCAATTTACTAGAGTACCTTTTGGCTCTCCACCGGGGAAAGATCAAGAACCCCTCACAATCGCCACGATCAGAGCCGGAGACAATCACCAACCTCCGCTCGATGATCCTCGCTGCTCCAAGCCATCTAGGTGGCAGCAACCACCAAGAGTAACAAGAGAATCCCATAGTGAAACACAAACACCAAGTGCCTCTAGATGCAAACGCTCAAGCAATGCACTTGGATTCTCTCCCAATCTCACAAAGATGATGAATCAATGATGGAGATGAGTGGGAGGGCTTTGGCTAAGCTCACAAGGTTGCTATGTCAATACACATGGCAAAAGAGAGTGAGCTTGAGCTGACCAAATGGTATTTATAGACACCCCCAAATAATAGAGCCGTTGGCTCAATTATTGGGCTGACTGTGTGTCGACCGGACGCTCAAGTCATGTGCACCGAACGCACCGATCATGTATACCGAACATGTCTGGTTGCTACCTAACCACCACATGTCCAATTCAAAATGAAGTAGCTGTTGCTGCCATGAGTACCACGTGACCGGACGCATCCGGTGTGGACGACCGGATGCTGGACAGGCAACGTCTGGTTGGGTCCAGAGAGCTAGAGCCGCTCTAGGCCAACTGGACGTGTTTGGTCACTCCAGACCGGACGCAGGAGACTTAGCATCTAGTCAAGTTCAGAGAGCTCCTAGAGCTGCTCTGGGTCGACTAGACGCGTTTGGTCACACTGAACCAAACGCTCCTAGAGTCTGATCAATTATAGCGCTGAAACTCGAGAGTTGCTAGTTCACACCGAACACGTTCGGTGTGGCGACCAGACGCGTCCGGTCACTTCTCTGCAAACCTAAACTGAGCTAACTCACATTGACCGAATGCAGAATAGTAACTTCTTAGCATCCAGTCGCTCTCTGAGCCAAAGTCTAGTCGTTAATATTGGACACGTCTGGTCACTCTCTGTCTAGCGTGACTAACTCCTTTTCAACTCTATCTTCTTCACCCTTGCTCAAATGTGCCAACCACCAAGTGTATCACCTTGTGCACATGTGTTATCATATTTTCACAAACATTTTCAAGGGTGTTAGCACTCTACTAGATCCTAAATGTAAATGTAATGAGTTAGAGCATCTAGTGGCACTTTGATAACCGCATTTTGATATGAGTTTCACCCCTCTTTATAGTACGGCTATCGAACCTAAATGTGATCACACTCGCTAAGTGTCTTGATCACTAAAACAAAAAGGCTCCTACCACTTATACCTTTGTCTTGAGCCTTTTGTTTTACTTTTACTTCTTTTCCAAGTCCAAGCACTTGATCATCACCATGGCAACACCATCATCATGTCATGATCTTCATTTGCTTCACCACTTGGAGTAGTGCTACCTATCTCATAATCACTTTGATAAACTAGGTTAGCACTTAGGGTTTCATCAATTGACCAAAACCAATCTAGAGCTTTCAGTCTCCCCCTTCTTGGTAATTGATGACAACCCTTTTACAAAGATATGAATTGAAATTTTATTGAATCCATGTTGCTTTCCCAAGCATATTTACCATGTGTAACGGAATATGGACAAGTTTCATGAATCCCATATGGTAGCAATTGCTCACCCTACATATGTGCTAAGAGTTTGGATTGTAGCTTACACATATGCTTAGATCAGAAATATGGGAGACAATGTCTACCAAATGATGCTAAGGTATAAAAGATGGACCTTTGAAGCATGATACCAATCGGAGTGCACCAATATACCATCCTTAGCACCATTAGTAACTAGACATACAAAAACTAGAATACCCAATGAGATCAACATTAGAAGTAAGGGTCTAGTTTTGATAATGTGAGCATGAGTCTAGTTACTTAAACCTATGCATGCTAGTTTTTCATTTCATCATCCAAACCTACAACTAGCATACACCACACAAGCATGGATATTGAAATTTAAAACTTGTGCCATGCAAGCAAACATATGAAATGCACATTTAAATGCACCATACAACTTCATGAGCTTGCTCCCCCTACTTGTGTTCTCAAAATTTGAATTGATCCCTTTCCTTTGCCAATATCTCTCCCCCTATGTCAAATTCTCCCATTGTTGTCTTTTCACTATCTTAGTACACTATTTCTCCCCTTAACACTTATATCTTTGTTGTTCTCCCCCTTTGTCATCAATGGCCACAAAGGTTAAAAATGTAGATAGGTTGAGATTATCAATGTCAATCAATGGAGTGAGGATTATTTGCCCAAAATTGGTCCAATCTAGTTCATTTACCAAAGATATTTAACTCGGTTTGATCCAAGCACAAGCTTATTCACACCTCCAAATAAGGGTTATCTTGTACCATGTTGAGTTAAACACTTAGAGCTCATTTTCTAGATCAAACACTAGGTTTACAATCCCACAAACATGCCATATGCTACCACTAGACAAAAATAAGCATAGAAGCAATAGTGGTACCATATAATCATCAAATTCATTTGATTTTCATGAATGAGTCTATCAAATGTGAAAGATGTCTAGATGCACTAAACATGTCCTTAGCAAGGATGTATGCCATGCCAATCAACTTTTACCTTGGATTGCTCGAAGGAGAGACATGTCATATGAGTGGGGGGTGCATCAACACATATTTGAGAAATCCAATATGTTCAACTCATTCCTAAGCATGCAAAACCTTTTCTCATCCAATGGATTGGTGAATATATCGGCAAGTTGATCTTTGGTGCCTACACTCTCAATGCAAATGTCCCCTTTTTGTTGGTGATCTCTTATGAAATGGTGGCGGACATCAATGTGCTTTGTTCTTGCATGTTGAACCAGATTGTTGGTTAACTTGATTGCACTATCATTGTCACATAGCAATGGCACTTTCTTGAATTTGATTCCAAAGTCATTCAAAGTGGCCTTCATCCAAAGTATTTGTGCACAACAACTACTGACGAAAATGTATTGGGCTTTGGCGGTTGGTAATGCAACACTATTTTGCATCTTTGATAACCATGAAACAAATGATCTTCCCAACAATTGACATGTGCCTAAGGTGCTCTTCCTTTCAACCTTGCATCCCGCATAATCCGAGTCAGAGTACCCAACTAGCTCAAACTTTGCTCCTTTGGGATACCACAAACCAACATTTTGTGTATGCTTCAAGTACCTCAATATTCTCTTTATAGCCTTCAAATGACTTTCTCTTGGTGAGGCTTGAAATCTTGCACACATGCATACACTAAACATGACATTCGGTCTTGATGCGGTCACATAGAGTAGGCTTCCAATCATAGACCGATACAATTTTTGATTCACCATATTGCCACTTGCATCACTATCCAAGTTGCCATTTGTTCCCATTGGTGTACTAATGGCTTTGCTATAACTCATGCCAAACTTCTTGATCATGTCCTTGATATACTTGCCTTGACTCACAAATATACCATTCTTCAATTGCTTGATTTGAAGACCAAGGAAGTAACTTAATTCTCCAATCATGGATATCTCAAACTCATTAGCCATCATCTTTCCAAACTCTTCACAAAAGTCTTGATTAGTTGATCCAAATATGATATCATCAACATAGATTTGCAACACAAATAAATCTTTTCCAATCTTCTTGATGAAAAGAGTGGTGTCAACCTTGCCCATGATGAACCCTTTAAAGAGTAGGAAGTCCCTCAATCTCTCATACCATGCTCTAGGTGCTTGCTTCAAGCCATACAATACCTTCTTCAACTTGTACACATGGTTGGGCTTCTTGTCATCTTCAAAACCGGGAGGTTGCTCAACATATACTTCTTCATTGATGTAACCATTGAGAAATACACTCTTGACATCCATTTGATAGAGTTTGATGTTGTGGGCACAAGCATAGGCTAGCAAGATTCTATTTGCTTCCAATCTAGCAACCGTGGCATATGTTTCTCCAAAGTCAAGACCTTCAACTTGTGTATATCCTTGAGCTATCAATCTTGCTTTGTTCCTTACTACTATTCTATCTTGATCTTGGTTATTTCTAAAGACCCATTTGGTTCCAATCATATTGTGTCCCTTTGGTCTCTCTACTAATTCTCATACTTGATTTCTTGTGAAGTTATTCAATTCTTCATGCATAGCATTTACCCAATCAACATCCTTCAATGCTTCATCTATCTTCTTTGGTTTAATGGATGACACAAATGAGAAGTGCTCATAAAATGAAGCCAATCTTGATCTAGTTTGCACACCTCTAGAAATATCACCAATGATAGTGTCTAATGGATGATCCCTTGCAAGATTAGTTGGTTGCAGGATTGGAACTTGATTGCTTGCACTTGCTTGATTATTGGGTTGAGATGATGTACTAGCCACTTGATTTTGTTCATTGTCATGAGAGCCACTTGTACTAGCTTGATTTGTATCATCTTGCACATTTGAGTTAGAGAGCACTTGCACCTGATCATCTTCATCATCATTCACTTGCCTAGGCCTTAATTCACCAACATCCATGTTTTTCATGGCATTTGAAAGTTGAATGACTCTAACATCTTCCAAGTTTTTATTCTCTTCTTGTGAACCCTTGGTTTCATCAAATTCAACATCATGAACTTCCTCAAGAGTACCACTATCCAAATTTCAAACTCTATATGCTTTGCTAGTAGTTGAGTATCCAAGTAGGAATCCTTCTTGTCAAACTTGCCCAATCTAGTGCCATTCTTCAAGATATAGCATTTGCAACCAAAGACCCGAAAATATGCAATGTTGGGCTTTCTACCATTCAAGAGCTCATATGGTGTCTTCTCTTTCAATGGGTGACAATAGAGGAGGTTACTACAATAGCAAGCCATGTTGATAGCTTTAGCCCAAAAAGATTGACTCACATTGTACTATCTAAGCATAGACCTTGCCATATCTATGAGTGTTCTATTCTTCCTCTCAACAAGGCCATTTGATTGTGGAGTGTACTTGGCCGAGAATTGATGTCTAATTCCAAATTCATCACACAACTCATTAATTCTAGTGTTCTTGAACTCACTACCATTGTCACTTCTAACTCTCTTTATGGTTGTTTCAAACTCATTGTGAATGCCCTTGACAAATGATTTGAATGTTGCAAACACATCACTTTTGTCCACTAGAAAGAATACCCAAGTGTATCTGGTATAATCATCCACTATCACAAAGCCATATTTGTTTCCACCGGTGCTAGTGTATTGTGTTGGCCCAAACAAATCTATGTGCAACAACTCAAATGCTTTACTAGGTGCTCATCATGCTTTTCTTAGGATGGGTATTTCCAACTTGTTTGCCGGCTTGACAAGAGCTACAAAGCTTATCCTTCTCAAACACAACATCTTTCAAGCCTCTAACCAAGTCATGCTTAACCAATGTATTCAATTGTTTCATTCCAACATGACCAAGCCTTCTATGCCATAACCAACCCATGCTAGACTTAGTGGACAAACATGTAGATAATTTAGCTTCACTAGCATTGAAATCAACCAAGTATAGATTCTCATATCTAAAGCCTTTGAAGATCAAGTTAGACCCATCTACACTTATGATCTCTACATCATCTACCCCAAATATGCATTTGAATCTAAGATCACACAATTGATCTATGGATAGCAAATTGAAGTTCAAGCTCTTAACTAGCAACACATTGGATATGCTCGTCATTGGATATTGCAATCTTACCAAGCCCTTTGACCTTGCCTTTGCCATTGTCACCAAATGTGATACTATCATAACCATCATTGCCATTGGTGTTGATTAAGTTGAACATTCTTGCACCACCGGTCATGTGTTGAGTGCACCCACTATCAAGAACCCAATGCCTTCCTCCGGCTTTGTAATTGACCTACAAAAGAAGATCAATTCTTTTTAGGTACCCAAACTTGCTTGGGTCCTTGAAGGTTAGTGACCAAGCTCTTTGGCACCCAAATGGCTTTCTTCTTTGAGCCCATCCATGGTGTACCGATGAACTTAGCTTTCACACCATTTGTACCCTTAGTAAGCACATAGAAAGAATTAGTCTTAAAGGAGGATACTTTAGCTTGTGACTTCTTGTTCATACACTTTGCTCTACATGACCAACTTGCTTGCAACTAGTGCAAAACTGACCATTGTTCTTTACAAAACTAGTTTTGTGAGGAGCAAAGGCTGCCTTGCCTTTCTTGGGGATATAGCCCAACCCCTCTTTGTAGAGAGAAGCTCTTTGGCTACCCAAGCACATAAGCAAGCGGTCCTCACCACCATAGGCCTTAGCCAAGGTGTGAGCTCATTTACCTCCTTCTTGAGGGTCACATTCTCAACCATTAGTGAGGCATCACAAGTGAAAACATCACTACTAGATGAGGTGGAAGAAGAAGTGCTACAAGAAGGGTTAGTGGGAGTAACAATGATAGGCATGGATAATGATTCATTAATTAGGTCACAAGTTAAGCCTACATTATAAGTCTCAACATGCTTCTTCTTATTTTGTTCATTAAGTAAAGAAGAATAAGCTTTTTCAAGCTTCTTGTGAGCCTTGAGAAGCTTCTCATGGGCTTCCTCTAGCCTCTCATGAGTTGCTTTGAGCTCATCAAGGGCTTTCTTAAGGGCCTTTACTTCCTTATTCAAGCTCTTGCATTCCCTTCTCTTAATGTCAAAGTGTTCTTTAGCATCTTCTAGCATGCCAAATAATTCATCTTTAGTGGGTTCATCATCATCACTATCACTATCATTTTCATTATCACGTTCCTCATCACTTCCATCATCACAAGTTTGTACCTTAGTGGCCTTAGCCATGAAGCATGATGGAGTGTCGAAGAGAGGAGGATTCTCATTGATAGTAGTGCTTGCAAGTGCCTTCTTCTTGGTGGTCTTGTCATCATCACTATCATCATCATCACTTGAGGAAGCATCACTATCCCAAGTGACCACATATGAACCACCCTTTTTATTCTTGAAGGTCATCTTGTCCTTCTCTTTCTTTTCCTTCTTGTCCTTCTTCTCTTTCTTTTCCTTCTTGTCCTTCTTCTCTTTCTTTTCCTTCTTGTCCTTCTTCTTGTTCTTCTTGTCATCATCTTTGTCACTATTGTATGGGCATTGAGCAACAAGATGATCCTTGCTTCCACAATTGAAGCACCTTCTTGACTCTTCCTTGTTCTTGGATGAAGATTTCTTTCTTCTAGCATGGTAGCCTTTCTTCACCATAAACTTGCCAAATCTCTTGACAAAGAGAGTCATCTTCTCATCATCATCATCATCCCATGAACTATTATCTTCACTTGATGTGTCTTGCTTTGCCTTGCCCTTGGATGATGTGGCCTTGAATGCCACACTCTTCTTCTTGTCATCCTTCTTCTCATCTTTCCTCTCCTTTTCTTCCTTCTCATTATCATCTCTATATGCGGCCATTATATCTCCCAAAACTTGGTTTGGTGTCATGGTGTCCAAACCACTCCTTATTAGAATAGTGACCAATGTGCTAAATCTTGAAGGTAAGCATCTCAAGAACTTAGAGAGAAGTCCTTGTCCTTCACCTCTTCTCTAAGTGCTTTGAGATCATTTACAAGCACTTGAAGCCTATGGAACATCTCCGGCACACTCTCATCCTCCTTCATCTTGAAGCTTGCTAACTTTTCTTTGAGAATGTATGTCTTTGCACCCTTCACGGCTTGAGTACCCTAAAATGACTCATCCAACTTCTTCCATGCCTCATGAGCTCTCTCAATGTTCTTGATTTGCTCAAATGTTCTCTCATCCAAAGCATCATGGATGGTACTAAGAGCAATGTCCTTATTTTGGAGAAGTATTTCTTCGGCGGCAGTGGGAGCCTCTTCATCATCAATCTCAATCTTGGTCTCCACCACCTTCCAAACCTTCCTATTGATTGACTTGATATAAGTTGTCATCTTAGCCTTCCAATAGGGATAGTTTGAGCCATCAAATTGGGGTGGCTTCTTGGGGTTATTGATTTGAGCCATTTTTACACTAAAGGTTGTTAAGCCTCAAATCATGGTGACCTTGGCTCTGATACCACTTGAAAGGTCCTAATGGCTAGAGGGGGTGAATAGCCTATAAAAATTTCTACAACAACACTTTGCAAACCGGTTAGACAAATATGAAGCGAAGCGAGTGTTGCGCTAGCCTACTAAAAATGCAAGCCACCTATTTACACCAAAATTTGGGAAGAAGAATGTGGGAACTCAAAGCTTCCAAGATTATGTCAATTAAGGAATTGATTGCATAAGGATCGATATCAGCTGATTTACATGCAACACTTGAATCGACTCTCTTCGAGTGACGTCAGCAGATAACGACAATAAGCTATAGTTGGCGTTGGGAAATTCATGTCGGACTCTACAAAAAGGGAAAGATTAGGTTCCAAGTTATCTTAAGTTAGGAATGTTTTCTTTTACACCAAAGATTGTAATGAATCATGCTTGAGTAGGATTCATGCTTAGGCTCCGGGTATAAATATCAAACCTGGCTATTGTAAAAATGACATCCAATCAATCAATCCAAGTTACTTTTTTTGGCTTTACGCCAACCCTTAGGAGTAGGAGTAGTGTAGATCTCAGTGAGTTCTTCAACAAGCAGGGCTATATTGGTCCGGCCGACCTTCGGCTCTGAAAGGTCCTTGTGTGGTTTTGGTAATTGAGTGACAACCTAGGTGGACTAATTGTGTTTATGTGAGATACATAGGTGATTAGTCCACAGGTACATATGTGTGAGCAACATATGCCATGAAGGTGAAAATGGCTTGGAGATGTTGCAAAGCTCACACATGTGATGATGAAGGAGCTCATTGCACATGAGACATGACATTGAGTCATGTGATCAAGGTGGAGAAGATCAAGACAAGACTTGGCTTGATGGACTGGTTGTAAGCGTGAAGGGCAAGTCAAAGGCTTTGGAGTGATGGACCGTGTGGCAGTGAAGCTTAAGCAAGACTTGGCGCCGATGGACGAAGGCAACGGTGAAAAGCAAGTGAAGTCAAGATCGATGAACCAATATGATCACGTGATGATATGAAGTGGATCATATCATTGTTGATCTTGTTAGTGCATGTGTTGCATCAGCATTGGAGGAGATGGAATGGAATGCGCAAGGCAAAGGTATAACCTAGGGCATTTCATTTCACCGGTCATAGGTGTGTAGAGAAGTTTATGACCGGGTTTAGGATAGATGGCCATACTATCAAGAGGGGCAAACTTGTTTGCATATCGGTCATCTAGTGCCACTTGAGTGATCTAACTTTGCATCGTCGCTAGGATTGAGTGGCGTGGCAAGTTGAGTGGCTAATCCTTTGAAAAATGATTGTGAAAATGCTAACACACATACACATGGTGGTGAACACTTGGTGGTGTTGGCACATTTACAAAGGAGATGAAGTTGGAGTTGATGTGGATCAACTCGGCGATGGAACGGAGGTGAGAAGGGTTTAAAACTCCACCGGCAGAGTGTTCGTCAGTGGAGTGCGGATAGTCCGACGGTGCCACCGGCGCCCTGTTCTGAAAAGATAGGGTCTCATAGAGTAGACCGAACACTGGTCACATAGTGATCGGACGCTGGGTTCCAGCGTCCGGTCAGTAGTGGCAGTCAGCGGGCAGGCATCGGTCTTTGACCGGACACTGGCGCTAAAAGTGACCGGACGCTGACAGGGTGCATCCGGTCAAGGTGACATATGATGACATAGGCAGAGCAGTGTTGCTGGAGGTGACTGGACGTTGGTGCTGCGTCCAATCGAGACCGACCGGACGCGTCCGGTCATGTCTGGTACCTTACTAGAAATGACCAGACGCTGGGGTTGCTGCGTCCAGTCAACAGATGACTGCTGAGATTGGGCGAATAGTATTTGAAGCAGGGGACACGTGGCGTGCGTCACACGACCGGACGCTAAGGTCCAACGTCCGGTCGATCAGACCAGAGCGTCCAATCGTCCCAACTTTTGCCCAATGAAGGGGTAATGGCTCTATTTGTTCGTGGGGTTATAAATAGAAGCCATGGTCGGCCTTGGGCCGGTAGCGGAGCACACTAGAGCCTTGGTGGCTTGTGTAGTAGTGCTTGGGAGCCCTCCATCTCACATACACTTGATAGTGATCATTCGATTGTGTGAGAGAGCGATTCTAGTGCGATTGCATCGTGAGGTTGCATCAAGTGGCACTAGGTGATCGAGTTGCAAGCCGGTGGTGCTTGTTACTCTTGGAGGTTGCCACCTCCTAGATGGCTTGGTGGTGGTCTCCGTTGAAGCCCACAAGAAGCTTGTGCGGTGCTCCGGAGAAGAGCTTTGTGAGGGGCATTATGCTCGCCCCGCGGGAGCCGTGAAGAGCAACTCTAGTTGAGCGTGTCATTGAGCTACCCTCACTTTCAGGGTAGGTTCTTGCAGTGCCCAACATGCAGGCTTGGCGGGTGATGCCAATTAGCCGCCAAACCACCAAGTGAGCGGTCGACACAACGGGGACGTAGCGTGTTGGCAAGCACATGAACCTCGGGAGAAAAATCATCGTGTCAACCTTGTTCTTCTCGTTGGTTTGCATCCTCGTTACACAAGATTTTAATTACTTTCATCTACATTGTGCTTGTGTAGTTGCTCTTGTAACTAGTTAGCTTATGTAGCTTACTAGTTACCTTCTTGCTTGTGTAGCATAGAAGTAGCTCCCTTGCGTGGCTAATTAGGTTTGTGTAACCTTGTTAGTCACTTTGCTTAGTTTGTGTAGCTAAGTATTTGCGCTCTCTAATTTGGCATTGGTTGCCTTGTTATTGAGCATTGTTAGTGAGCTTAGTTGGCTTTGTGCTTTTGCTTACTAGCATGTATAGGAGCTCCATTGTTGCTTAAAGTACTAGTGGCATAGGTTTGTGTGACCTTGCTCCTAGAATTGGTTAGGTGAGCTCTAGCTAGCCCGGCACCTTTGTTGCTTAATTAGTATCTTTGGAAGGTGCTAGAGAACATAGATAGAGAGGTGTAGTCTTGGCTAGACCGATAGTTCTAATTCCACACTTATTTTGGTTAGCCGACGTGACTAATTTTAGAAATGACTATTCACCCCCTCTAGTCTGCCATCTCGACCATACAGGCTTATCTGTAAGTACCGTCATGGCTTATACTTCTATTTGTACGGCTGCATCGATTAAGTTCAGAGTTCATCTGAGCGAGTTCAAGGTGCTACTGCTAATTAGATACAGTATAATCCTAGATTGACAGTGCAGCATGTGCAATAGCCGACAGGGCAAGTTTAGAATCAAATGGTCAATTTTGGCACATCAGGCCAAATACCATTGTTGGCTCAAAAAATAGCACCATCAGTTCAAAAGATTCATAGAGATATAGATCCTAACATATATAACCAGCGACTTCAAGCAGCAAACTAGCAAAGGACCCAGCAGATAGAGATTCCACAAGGATATCATTATGGCATAGATTACAACACCCTTCACATGATTCCAAATTTGGGGTATCGAGGTACCCAAACTTTTAATCCATAGATGGGTTAGCAATTACAGAGAAATCCAAATTCAAATGGTGATGAGTTGTTGCTTACAGTGATCGAGATGATGAAGAATCAGTTTGGTTTAAATCCAAAAGGGCTGACCTTCTTATACAAACGCCCATATCCAGAATGATATGATTTGGTCGCTCTTCCTACAAATTATAGGCTCCCAGAGTTTGCTAAGTTCACTATCCAAGATAGCACAAGCATAATAGAATATGTCAGTCAGTATCTTACACAGCTGGGTGAAACATCTATTGAAGAGGCCCATCGAGTTCGTTTCTTCTCCTTGTCTCTGTCAGGTCCAGCCTTTACTTGGTTTTCATCGCTGCTAGTTAACTCCATTACTAATTGGGCTGACCTAGAGAAGAAGTTTCATACATATTTTTATACTAGGATAGGAGAAAAGAAAATTACCAATTTAACGACCATAAGGCAGAGAACTAATGAATCGGGCATCGAGTTTCTTCAGAGATTCTAAGAGACCAGGAATTTGTGCTTCTCAAGGAATGTTGCCAAAGTGGAGAGAGAAACTATTAGGACAAGAGTTTGACAACTTAGGTCAGTTGGCTCAACCAGTGACAGCACTCAATAGTCAATTTTAGAATATGCGTAGAGATACCCAATTCTAGAAGAGTGCCGCAATTGCCGAAACCTATAATCCATATTCAGATGATGATGGCTATAAAGACGATGAAGAAAAAGAGGTTACCATGGCTAAATGGAATTGGGGTAAGAAGACAGTAATGGCGCCAAATCCTTGGGGAAGAGGAGTCAAAGAGAGCTATGATTTCGATGTCACAAAATCAGACAAGCTCTTTGATTTCTTGCTTGAGAAGGGACTGATCAAGTTGCCCGACAATCACGTTATGTTGCCCCCTGATCAGTTGAAGAATAAGAAGTTCTGCAATTTTCACAACACCACTTCTCATTCTACTAATGAGTGTAGAGTTTTTTGGCAACATATACAGAGGGCTATTCAGCAAGGAAGGCTCAAATTTGATACACCTCAGAAGATGAAAGTTGATGATAATCCTTTCCCAAGAGATCAAAACATGGTTGATGTTAGGTTGCTCAAAGGGAAAACTAAAGTCCTAACATCAACTAGATCAAGAGAAACTAGAACAATCGATCCTGAGATACAAATATCAGCTAATGAATATAGAGAGATTAGAAGGCATCATGACCAATAAAAGAGCTGATATGAATAGGGAGAGACGTCAAGGGATGGGGCGACAAGGCCGCGTGTTACATCTCGAATTTTGTTGAATAAATGGCAGCGGTAGAAGGAAAAGGATTATCAATGTTGGTTAGAAGAGCAAGAATACCAATGTCAACAAGAAGAAGAGAGGTATGAAAGAAAGCAAGCTGAATCACATTGGAATTGTCCTTTCTTTAGACATTGTTGGGATGAAGGTTGAAATTGCCTACTAGAAATAATTGCTCAGAATGCAGCGAACAATATTGGGAGTTTAGGCAATCTCAAGCCAACCACCGGTCTATCCATGCTCAAGATGAGTATCATCATAATAATATGAATCAATGCTTAAAAAATAGAAGTGTTCATGATCGACTTGGGAAGCGAGTTGTTGATCAAAACTAGGCTGATTATGCAGAAGAAGATAATGAAGAAGAATATGTCTAGCAGGAAGGGCAATGGTGTCCAGGAGATTTCACAAGAAGCCAGAAAAGAAGGGTGCAATGCCTAATGAACAGAGAGTTAGAACAAGTTCAGGCGTCTGGTAGACCTCAAGTGTGGCATGCTAAACAAACAGCCGATAGGGGGCAACCATCGGCTAATATTAAAATGGCTTTTCTATTGCCGTCAGAATTTAGAGCTCTAGTAGACCAAGAAGTTTATTTAGATTTTGATGAATCAAAGTATGAGGAGATAGTTGCCAAATTAACAGTGATACAACAGGCTATATTTGATAAGCCAGTCAAGCATCGACACTTAAAGGCTTTATATGTAAAAGGTTTTGTTGATGGGAAGCCGATGAGCAAGATGTTGGTGGATAGAGGTGCTTCTGTCAATCTTATGCCTTACACCACTTTTCGTAAACTTGGCAAGGGACCAGGAGATTTGATTGAGACCGACATGATGCTTAAGGATTTTGGAGGTAATGCATCCAAGACCAGGGGGCAATGAACGTCGATTTGACAATTGGAAGTAAGACTTTGCTCACCACATTCTTCGTCATTGATGGAAAGGGTTCATATAGTCTTCTCCTTGGTCATGACTAGATTCATACGAATTGTTGTATACCATCAACCATGCATCAATGTTTGATTCAGTGGCATGGAGATGATGTTGAGCTGGTTCATGCTGATGAATCTATGAGTATTGCAACAGTCGATCCAGTATATTGGGAACTAGAAGACTTCGAGTGTTTTTCTAGCAAACTATGGGACGGAGGCTTCATTAGAGTCAACGATGGAAGCCAACAGCCGATCCAAGCAGTTGACTTTGAGAATTTGTTTTAATGGATAATCCATAGATGGTACAAATGGTAAACTAGGACATGGTTTTACATTGGCCGATGAATTAGAAGAGATAGATATTGGTTCTGGAGATAGGCCTAGGCCAATGTATATAAGTGCCAAGTTGGATCATGAGTATAAGCAAGAGTTAGTAGATCTATTAAACGAATTTAAATATTATTTTGCTTGGGAATACTATAAGATGCTTGGTCTAGACCGATTGATTGTTGAACATCGGCTGCCAATTAAACCTAGATATCGGTCGTTTAAACAAGCTTTGAGGTTCAACCCAAACATTCTTGATGATATAAAAAAGAAGACTCAAAGATTACTAGAAGCAAAATTTATCCAACCGTGCCGATATGCAGAGTGAATATCGAATGTTGTTCCTGTGTATAAGAAAAATGGGAAGTTGAAAGTTTGCATCGACTTTAGAGATCTGAACAAGGCTACACCCATGGATGGTTATTCAATGCCGATAGTCGATATGTTGGTAGATGCGGCAGCCGGGCACAAGGTTATTAGTTTTACGGATAGCAATGCGGGATATAATCAAATTTTTATAGCTGAGGAAGACATAGCAAAAACAACTTTTAGATCCCTAGTGCAATCAGCTTATTTGAATGGGTTGTGATGACCTTAGGTTTGAAGAATGCCGGTGCAACTTATCAGAGAGCAATGAATTATATTTTTCATAAGTTGATCGATAGGATTGTTGAAATCTACGTTGACGATGTGATGGTGAAATCTAAGGGATACAAGGAACATCTAGCTGATTTGTGGGAGACTCTGGAGTGCATGAGAAAACATGGTCTAAAGATGAACCCAATAAGTATGCCTTTGGGGTATTAGCTGGACAATTTTTGGGTTTCATGGTCCACGAGAGAGGAATCGAAATTGGTCAAAAAAGTATGAAAGCAATTGATGAGGCAGTGCCCCCGACTACTAAAACAGAGTTACAATCTTTGCTTGGTAAGATTAATTTTATCAGGAGGTTTATTTCAAATTTGTCAGGATGAGTTCTGTTATTTTCTCCCTTGTTGAAGTTGAAAAATGATCAAGAATTTATGTGGGATGATGTGCAACAAAAGACATTTGAGGAGATAAAAGAATACATGAAATGTCCACCTGTGCCGGTCCCTCCTCAGCAAGGCAAGCCTTTAAGTTGTATGTATCAGCCAATGACCAAATGATTGGATCGACCTTGATGCAAGAGTTTGAAGGGAAAGAACAAGTTGTTTTCTATCTAGGTAGAAGGCTTTTGGATCTAGAAACAAGATATTCTCCCATCAAAAAGTTATGCTTGTGCTTATATTTCTCTTGCACTAAGTTGTGACATTACTTGTTATCTGAGTGTATAGTTGTTTCCAAGGCTGATGTGATCAAGCATATGCTATCAATGCCAATATTAAATGGAAGAATGAGGAAGTGGATTCTTGTGTTGTGGGAATTTGACTTGAGGTACAAATCAGCTAAAGTAGTCAAAGGGCAGGTAATAGCCGATTTTGTCACCTAGCATCATAAGCCAAGTATTGGTTATGTAGAACCGGTACCTTGGGCATTTTTCTTTGATGGGTCATCATGCAAGCAAGGTCCTAGCATTGGAATTGTTATTATTTCACCTCGAGGGGTAAGTTTTGAGTTTGTTTTTCCAACTGAACCAATGATTACCAACAACCAAGCAGAATATGAAGCTATTCTTAAGGGGCTTCAACTTCTTCATGAAGTAAAATCCGAGGCAATTGAAATATTTGGAGATTCATAGTTAGCTCTTCAACATATTCAAAGAGCATAGAATCAAGAGGCTAATCACTTAGCTCAAAGGGCGTCAGGTTATCGAGTGTTTCAAGAGGTCTTAAGTAGTGAAACCTCAAATAATGATTGGAGAGTTGAAATATCCGATTACCTTAAGAATCCATCATAGAAGGTTGCCAGGAAGCTAAGGTATAAATTGACTAAGTATGTTTTGCTAGATGATCAGCTATATTACAAAATAGTCGATGGGGTGTTGCTTAAATGCTTAAATCAAGAAGCTAATGTGTTGATGGGTGAAGTACATGAAGGGATATGTGGAGCTCATCAACCGGCTTATAAGATGAAATGGATTATTCATAGGACTAGATATTTCTGGCCAACAATACTGTGGGGGTATGGCCCCCGGTATCCTCAAGACAAGACATGGGCCGCACCATCAGAGGTGGCCCGGCCCACAAGGTTAAGGCGTGCACGGCGCTGCTCGGCGTGCACCGCAAGACATTGTATAGTACCAAATAGGCTACTTTACTTGTAACCCTATCTCCTCCAGAGTATATAAGGAGAGGTAGGGATCCCCTAGTGGATAGGATCTATCAGATCTCATTTACACATAGCAATACAATCAGACATAGGATGTAGGTATTACGCCCTCACGGCGGCCGAACCTAGATAAAACCTCATGTCTGTCTTGCATCACCATCTCGTTCATAGCTTGCACACCTATCTGCCAATAATCTACTACCTTGGGCATACCCCTAGGTAGACTGCCGACCATATTTCGTTGATAGTGGCGTGCCAAGTAGGGGGTGTGCGTACTGCTCCCTAGACAAACAAGATGGTCATCATCCCCGGTTCCATGGCTACGCCAAATGGCCTCACGTTCACCATCGGCCAGATCACCTGGACCACTAGCTCCGACAACTTCATCACCATGACCATAGAGGAGGCGTAGATCCAATTTGCATCGACCACTGCTTCACTAGTATCAACTACGACCACATTGGATCTGGCTCCGGCCACACCAGCATCGTCTTCAGCCACGCCAACAACCCATCGTTCGCTTCCTCGCTACAAAGGGAGGCAGATCGACAACACCGACCTGCTCGACTCCATCGATCAGGTCGGCACCAAGCTTGCTAAAACCCTAGCTCTGGTAGATTCGATTCAAAATCAACCTACCGAGCAGGTAACCGCTACCCACAACAGATCTACTTGACCAGCTCGGGCCAGTCATCTTGCACGACTCGGTACGGATCTCATGGTCACATCTACTCCTGAAGGGTGCTTAGTTCATCGCCGACCAGCCCCCACAATGGGTCTCTGGCTCTCCGAGTGCGAAGCCTTGATGGAGAATTACCAGGATCAGCCCTATGGCCTGCGAAACACTGCTTCCAACTATGCGTACAATATATAACACTGCTCGGATCTGTGTTTTATACATTGACCTCGGCCAAAGCCATGCAACTTCATTAACGCCGACCAGATAATGCCATACGTCGCCGACCAGACGCTCCATCCAAAGCTAAGTCATGCCTTAATATTTTTCTAAATATTCTCCAGTCTCTGTATATCGCCACAATGTTTCTCTAAACTGTTTTCTCCATGTTTGCTCTCTAAACAATTTTCCTAACCCCCGAATAGTCATGTTGACGCTCGGATGCCTCCAGAGATGGCCCTATCTCTGGCTCCTCCCTACACGTGCATGAGCGTCTGCCCTCTGCATTATGGGTGGTCGGCAGCGGCTCCTTGGTGACGCCTGTTCCTCCTACACATGCATGGGCTCCATGCTCGACGTTATGGACTATGGGCTCGCTAGGGCTGGAGACTCAGCTACACACTAGCTAGTCGGGCGGTTTATATTAAATATAAATATATTTTCATGCCAACTGATCACTGAACTGCATATGTCGTTTCATCACCATTGCTGATTTTTCTCCAGAGTTCATCTATTTTTACATCATGTACTACCCGTTCTATATGTTTGTATTGCAGGATCATCGTCCAGGTGATCGGATCACCTGGTGCTCGGACTTCTCCACCAATCAACTGGTTGGACCGCTTGGTTCATGGACTTCATTGCTGACCAGTTGATCGGACTGTTCGCCAGTCATTTCTACTCAATGTTCACTTCGTCGCCGACCAATCAACCAGACTGTTCGTCTCTCGTGCTTCATCGCTAGTGACACAGGTTACTCCTCGGCCCTCAGATTCTTCATGCTCGAGGACTAAGTGGGCACACTTCACCGCACGGACATTGTTAGCTACGTTGGTGCTCAGACCTCGCCGCCTACGCCGGGCACTCCTCGGTGCTCGAACATCGCTGCCTACGCCGGGGACTCCTCGCTCTTCGGTGCTCGGACATCGCCAGCGACGCCAGGGACTCCTTGCTCCTCGGTGCTTGGACATCGCCAACGTTGTCGGGGACTCCTCGCTCCTCAATGCTCGGTCATCGCCAGCGATGCCGGGGACTCCTCGCTCCTCGGTGCTCGGTCATCGCCAGCGACGCTGGGGACTCCTCGCTCCTCGGTGCTCGGACATTGCCAGCGACACCGGGGACTCCTCGCTCCTCAGTGCTTAGACATCACCGCCTACGCTGGAGACTCCTCGCTCCTCAATGCTCGGACATCACCGCCTACGCCGAAGACTCCTCGCTCCTCGGTGCTCGGTCATCGCCGCCTACACCGGTGACTCCTCGCTCCTCAGTGCTCGGTCATCGCCAGCGACGCCAGGGACTCCTCGCTCCTCAGTGCTCGGACATCGCCACCTACGCCGAGGACTCCTCACTCCTCGGTGCTCGGACATTACCGCCTATGCTGGAGACTCCTCGCTCCTCGGTGCTCAGACATCGCCGCCTACGCTGGGGACTCCTCGCTCCTTGGTGTTCGGTCATCGCCAGTGACACCGGAGACTCCTCGCTCCTCAGTGCTCGGTCATCGCCAGCTACACCAGGGACTCCTCGCTCCTCGGTGCTCAGACATCGCCGCCTACGCCGAGGACTCCTTGGTGCTCCCTTGGTGGTTGGATCTTGCTATGTCTTATCGGTGTGCTATCAAGCTGCTCCATGCTGTTCGGATCAGGGTGCTAATCTTGGGCAGCATGTCTAGGGTCTTGATACGCGCATGTCAGACGATGTCAGCAAGCTTTCAGACTTCTTTTCCTTTGACCCTGCTACAAGATTCATTCTTTATCTTCTAGCAAGCTCGGGGACTAAGTGGGCACACTTCACCTTGCGGTGAATGTGCTTGTTCTCATCTTGAGGCTACACCCGGGGACTGGCTGCCTGCTCGGCTGGTCTTCTACTTTCTGACCCTAGCACCACGCGACTACATCACCTACTGTCAGGCTCGGGGACTAGCTGTGGGGGTATGACCCCCGGTATCCTCAAGACAAGACATGGGCCGCACTATTAGAGGTGGCCTGGCCCACAAGGTTAAGGCGTGCACGGCGCTGCTCAGCGTGCACTGCAAGACATTGTATAGTACCAAATAGGCTACTTTACTTGTAACCCTATCTCCTCCAGAGTATATAAGGAGAGGTAGGGATCCCCTAGTGGATAGGATCTATCAGATCTCATTTACACACATCAATACAATCAGTCGCAGGACGTAGGTATTACGCCCTCACGACGGCCAAACCTGGATAAAACCTCATGTCTATCTTGTGTCACCATCTCGTTCGTAGCTTGCGCACCTGTCTGCCGATAATCTACTACCTTGGGCATAACCTTAGGTAGACTACCGACCATATTTCATCGACAAATACTAGAAGACTATTTTGAATATTATAAAGGGTGCCAAGATTGTCAATGTTTTGGTAATGTTCAGAAATCGCCCGCATCGGCTATGAATCCAACAATCAAACCATGGCCATTTCGAGGTTGGGGAATTGATCTAATTGGCTAGATTTTTCAGCCTTCAAGTAAAGGACATAAGTTCATATTGGTAGCGATGGATCACTTCACTAAGTGGGTTGAGGCAATTCCTTTGAAGATAGTAACCTCAAAGAACATGGTTGATTTTGTTAAGGAGCATATTGTGTATCATTTTGGGATTCCTCAAACTATCACTACCAATCAAGGGACAATGTTCACATCAGAAGAGTTTGGAGATTTTGTTGCCAGTGAAAGCATCTAGGCCCCTAGTTGGGTTTCGGTGATTAATGACAATACAAGATTACTATGACTAACGTGTGTTTTGCAGAGGCAATTAAGTTAGGTCATGGTAATGGCGATCAATTAGGCAATCAAGGTTGTCATGCCCCTATGATGGAAATCATTTTGGTTTTCAAAGGATGGACGACAAGGTTAAGGATGACTAGTTCTAAGTGTCGATTGGAGTTGGAGAGACACTTAGAGTATAGGACTTTGTTTTTCCTTTAGCCGTACTATTAACGGGGGTATGGACGGGTAGCTTGACCTAGATGAGTCTAATGAGTTAGGTGTGGTGCACACTTGTTAAAACTAGCTCTAGGTAGCTCCTATGAATGCCTAAGATCCTTTGGAGCAAACTTCATTCACATATGATCGAGAGTTGGAAGTGAATGGAGGGTCAAATGCTGACCGGACGCCGACCGCAGGGTCTGGTCAGTTCATTTGATCAAGCAGACTACGTTCGGTGCGACCGGACGCTGGAGAGGTCAAGTGACCGGACACTGAGAGGCAGTGTTCGGTCAACTCCAGTAAGGTTCTAGAGAAGGGAATCTGCAACCGGACGTGTTCGATCAGTACTGACCGGACCCTGGGGGTTCAGCGTTCGGTCAAGTACAGTAAGGTTCCAGTAAGGGTTTAATGCGACCGGACGCATCCAGTTAGTGGTGACCGGACCCTGCCAGTGTCCGGTCCACACATTTTCACTGGTTCGTGGGTTGAACTGACCGGAGCGTCCGGTCAACACGACCTGGAGCGTCCGATCACCTCGTAGAAGCTCATAACGGTTTGTTTTTCAGGCTGCCTTATAAATAGAAGCTCCACTCGTGTGTGGAGTTACTTTTGCTCATTCCAACAGCTGAGAAACACATTTGTGAGTGCCAAGAAGAGCAAGGTCCTAGTGAGGTGATTGAGATTTAAGAATCCAAGAGAGTAGCCTCATTAGTGAATCAAGAGTAGCAAAGTGTGCATCCATCTTCTCATTAGGCTTCGCGTGGTCAAGTGAGAGTTCATGCTTGTTACTCTTGGTGATCGCCATCACCTAGATGGCTTGGTGGTGATTGAGAGCTTGGTGATCACCTGGTGGAGCTTGTGGGTGACCCAACTCAAGTTGTGAGCGGCTTTGGGTGATTCGCCACGATAGAGTGTCGAAGAATCAACCCGTAGAGAGCACTTGATCCTTGCGCGGATCAAGGGGGAGCTACACCCTTGCGCGGGTGCTCCAATGAGGACTAGTGGGGAGTGGCAACTCTTCGATACCTTGGCAAAACATCGCCGTGTTCCTCTCTCTCTATTTACTTTGAGCATTTACTTTGAGCAATTCAATACTTGTCTTTACATTCATAGAATTGCTATGCTAGAGTAAGTTTGGAACATAGGTTGCTAGTCTGTTGTGCGTTAGATCAATAGAAACACTTTTCTAGGCACAAGGGGTTAATTGGGCTAACCATAGGATTTGTTTATTGTAAGAAAATTTAGAATTAGCCCAATTCACCCCCCTCTTGGGCATCTTGATCCTTTCAATTGGTATCAGAGCCTCATGCTCACGTTTTTACGCTTAACCGCTTAGAGCAAGATGTCTCACAGGGATGGACCTCCTCCTATCTTTGAGGGAGATGACTTTCCATATTGGGAAATCCGCATGGAGGCGTACTTAGAAGCTCTAGACATTAGTATTCTTAGAGCCGCCTCACAAGGCTTCCCAAAACCTCAGGATGCTACTAACCTATAAGGCGATGAGGTTAATTATGAAAAATGGAATGCAAAGGCTCGCAACACCATCTTTAGAGGCCTTTGCAAAGATGTGTTCAACCGTGTAAGGAACCACAAAGACACCCATGCACTATGGTTGGACGTTTGTGCGCTCCATGAGGGAACCAAGAGTGAGCGTGAGGAACGCTATCATCTTGTGATTAAAAAGCTAAATTCATTTGAGATGCTTCCCAAAGAAAGTGCTAATGAGATGTATTCTCGTTTAAATGTTCTTGTAGAGGAAGTCAATGGGCTTGGACTTACTCAAATGTCACCATCCGACGTTGTGAGAAAGATCTTGAGTGTCCTCCCCATTGACAAATATGGGCACATTGTGACCGTGCTACATCAAGGTGATCTTTCTGCCGCTACACCGACACAAATCTTAGGAAAGATCAATGCTCATGATATGTACATGCACATCATGCCACAAGATGGCTCATCCTCTACAAAGAAGAAAGAGAAGGACTTAGCATTCAAAGCTAGCCAAGATAAGGGCAAATCAAGACTTGAGTATGAGAGCTCAAGTGATGAAGAAGATGATGAAGAAAGTCTTGCTCTCATGGTGAAAAAGACCGCCAAGATGCTAAAGAAGCTAAACAAGAGTGGCATCAAGTTTGACGGCAAGAAGAAGAAGTTCTTCACTAGCTCAAGAAGAAAGCCAATCTCCGAGATGGATTGCTACAATTATGGCGAACTTGGCCATCTAGCTCATCAATGCACAAAGCCCAAGAAAGACAAGTTCAAGAACAAGAACAAGGGCAAGAAAGATGACTCAAGCAATGAAGATGAAGATGAGAAGAAAAAGAACAAGCCATACAAGAAGAGAGATGGCAAAAAGAGGGACTTCTACAAGAAAAAGAAGAGTGGAAAGGCCTACATTGTCGGTGATTGGCTCACAGACATTGATTCATCAAGTGGATCATCCGATGATGATAGTGACAATGAGAAGGTGGCCGCCATTGCTATTGATCTTGCATCTTCACTGCCACCATCGCCATCATCCACTACACACCTATGCCTTATGGCCAAGGGTGAACACAAGGTAACTAAGAATGATGATAGTAGTGATGATGAGCAAGCTAGTGATGATGATAGCAATAGCGATGATGATGATTCACCTACATATGATGATCTTGTCAAAATACTAAGAAAATACACTAAGATCATTAGAAAGAGTAGAGCTACAAATGAAAAGCTTGATGCTAAAAATGATTCACTCTTAGCTAAGTGTGATACATTGGAAAAGGCTAATGATGAGCTTAGAGAAACTAATGATACTATATCATCCAAACTCAAGGAGCTCAAATCTTCTAAGAAAAAGCTTAAGGATAAACATGATAAACTTGAGTGGGTGCATAATGAGCTCATCACTAGTCACAACAAGCTAAAAGATGAGTATACAACTCTTAAGATCAATCATGATACTCTTGTCATTGCTCAAGAATTCTTACCAAATGAGCCACATGATGCTACTAACCATGTTGTTAAGATTGATATAGCTACATCATGTGATGATTTGATTGATGAGAGCATTGAGCAAGGATCTAGTGGCAAAGGCAAGCAAGTGGTTGAGTGCAATGACTATGATGAATATGTCAAGCTCAAGAACACAAATGAAAAGCTTATGAAAGATCTTGAAGAAATGAAAAGCCACAACACAATTGTGCTAGAAACTCTTGATCATGACAAAGAGTTGATTCTTGAGAATGAGAAGCTCAAAGAAGAAAACAAGAAGCTCAAGGAAGAGAAGAAAGATGATGCTCTAAAGGAAGAAAATAAGAAGCTCAAGTTGGAGAAAGAGCATCTCAAGATTGGATTGAGCAAGTTTGCTAGAGGCAAGCATCTCCAAAGTGAGCTACTCATGAACACCATCATGAACATGGATAGAAGTGGCATTGGATATGTGGCAAGTATAGAGAAGAAGAAGGCTCAAGTTCAACAACAACAATCAAAGCCAAAGCCAAAGCCAAAGAGATGTTTTGAGTGTGGACAAGAAGGCCACTTTGCTCATGAGTGTCAAACTCCACCGCCACAACCCTTGCCCAATCATGCTAGACCCTTTGCCTTCAATGCTCACTACATACTTAGAAAGGACTCTAGTGGAAAGATGAAAGTCATGTTCTTAGGTCCCCCTAACAAGAATAGGCCTAAGAAGATTTGGGTGGCTAAGTCACTTATTGAGAAGGTGAAGGGCCCTCAACAAGTTTGGATTCCTAAAGCTTGAATCTCTTGTGTGTAGGTGAACTACAAGACCGATGGAAGTCATTGGGTTATTGATAGTGGTTGCACTCAACATATGACCGGTGATCCTCGTATGTTCACCTCACTAGATGAAGAAGTAGATGGACAAGAGAAAATAACATTTGGAGATAACTCAAAGGGCAAGGTTAAAGGATTAGGCAAAGTGGCAATATCAAATGATCATTCCATCTCTAATGTGCTCTATGTTGCTTCATTGAGCTTCAACTTGCTATCCGTTGGACAATTGTGTGATCTTGGCTTCCAATGCTTGTTCACCGAGAAGGAGGTTGTTGTATCCAAGGTAGATGACAATCAAGTGATATTCAATGGATTTAGATACAACAACTTATATCTAGTGGACTTCACCTCTGAAGATGCAAATTTGAAAACTTGCCTATTCACCAAAATAACACTTGGATGGCTATGGCATAGAAGACTTGCTCATGTTGGGATGAGCTCACTCAAGAAGCTTATGAAGAATGATTTGGTGAGAGGGTTGAAGGATGTGAAGTTTGAGAAGGACAAGCTTTGTAGTGCATGTCAAGCCGGCAAGCAAGTTGCAAATACTCATCCAACCAAAGCTTTCATGTCAACCACAAGAGTGCTAGAGCTCCTACACATGGATTTATTTGGACCAACAACATACAAGAGTTTGGGAGGGAATCTCTATTGTCTTGTGATTGTTGATGACTATTCAAGGTATACATGGGTATTCTTCCTTCATGACAAATCCGAAGTTGCATCTTGCTTCAAGAAGTTTGCCAAGAGAGCTCAAAATGAATTTGAAGTGAAGCTCAAGAAGATAAGAAGTGACAATGGCATAGAATTTGACAACACAAACATTGAAGCCTATTGTGATGAAGTTGGAATCAAACATGAAGTCTCCGCAACTTATACTCCTCAACAAAATGGTGTAGTTGAGAGGAAGAACCAGACTTTGATCACTCTTGCAAGGACAATGCTAGATGAGTACAACACCCCCGAAGCTCTATGGGTGGAAGCAATGAACACCGCATGTTATGCATCAAACCGCCTATTCCTTCAAAAGTTCCTTAGCAAGACTCCTTATGAGTTGCTCAATGGGAAGAAGCCGGACGTCTCCTTCTTTAGGGTGTTTGGTTGCAAATGCTACATCTACAAGAAGTGACAACACCTAGGGAAGTTCCAAAGATGTTGTGATATTGGTTTTCTTGTTGGTTACTCATCAAAGTCCAAAGCATATAGAGTATTTAATCATGCCACCGGCTTGGTTGAAGAAACATATGATGTGGAGTTTGATGAATCTAACGGCTCCCAAGGAGCACATGAGAATCTTGATGATGTAGGTGATGAACCATTGAGGGAGGCTATGAAGAATATTCCAGTGGGAGACATCAAGCCAAAAGATGATGAAGATGATGTATAAGTCATTGATCAACCTTCTTCATCAAGTGTGCCACAAGATGGTGAAAAAGATGGGAGAGTAGAAAATGAAGATACTCATATCTCTCATGAGCAAATGGTGGTACAAGCACAAGATGTTGATGCTCCACAACCTCCTCCTCAAGTGGTCAATAGAAGAAATACACCTCTCCTACAAGATCATCCACAAGATCTCATCATAGGGAGTCCATCAAAGGGTGTAATGACTCGATCTCAAAAACTTGCTTCATTTATTGCTTATCACTCTTTTGTCTCTTGCTATGAGCCTACCAAGGTAGAAGAAGCTCTCAAAGATCCAGATTGGATCAATGCCATGCATGAAGAGTTGAACAACTTCACTCGCAATGAAGTTTGGACTCTTGAAGAGCGACCAAAAGGTGCAAGAGTCATTGGAACAAAGTGGGTGTTCCGCAACAAGCAAGATGATCAAGGTGTTGTTGTGAGGAACAAGGCAAGACTAGTTGCAAAGGGGTTCTCTCAAGTTGAAGGTTTGGATTTTGGAGAGACCTTTGCACCGGTTGCAAGATTAGAAGCCATCCGTATCCTTCTTGCATATGCATCACATCATGAAATGAAACTATATCAAATGGATGTGAAAAGTGCATTTTTAAATGGCTTTATTAATGAACTAGTCTATGTTGATCAACCTCCCGGGTTTGAAGACCCTAGATATCCTAATCATGTTTATAGGTTGTCCAAGGCATTATATGGGCTTAAGCAAGCCCCAAGAGCTTGGTATGAGTGCCTTCGGGACTTCCTCATTGAGAAGGGCTTCACCATTGGGAAGGTCGACACCACACTATTCACCAAGAAGCTCGATGGGCATATCTTCATTTGTCAAGTATATGTTGATGATATCATCTTTGGATCATCAAATGAAGACTCATGCAAAGAATTTGGTGAATTGATGTCGAAGGAGTTTGAGATGTCCATGATTGGTGAGCTTACATTCTTTCTTGGTTTTCAAGTCAAGCAAATGAAAGAAGGCATCTTCATCTCTCAAGAAAAATACACAAAAGATCTTCTCAAGAGGTTCAAGATGGATGAATGTAAGCCAATCAAGACACCAATGCCTACTAATGGGCATCTCGACCTAGATGAGGGAGGTAACCTGGTTGATCAAACTCTCTACCGTTCTATGATTGGTAGCTTGTTATATTTAACCGCATCTAGGCCTGACATCATGTTTAGTGTGTGTATGTGTGCTAGATTTCAAGCTATTCCTAAGGAAACACATTTAGTTGCCATAAAAAGAATCCTTAGGTATCTTAAGCACACACCAAGCATTGGCATGTGGTATCCCAAAGGAGCTATATTTGAATTAGTTGGCTATTCCGATTCGGATTATGCCGGATGCAAAGTTGATAGAAAGAGCACATCCGGAGGGTGCCATTTGCTTAGTAGATCACTTGTGTCTTGGTCCTCCAAGAAACAAAATAGTGTGGCTTTATCCACCGCCGAAGCGGAATACATTACTGTGGGTGCTTGTTGTGCACAAATTTTATACATGAAACAAACTTTGCTAGACTATGGTGTAGTTCTAGAAAAGGTACCTCTTTTGTGCGACAATGAAAGTGCGATAAAACTTGCAAATAATCCGGTTCAACACTCTCGCACTAAGCACATAGATATCCGCCATCACTTTCTAAGAGATCATGTTGCTAAAAATAATATATCACTAGAAGGTGTAAGAACCGAAGATCAATTAGCGGATATCTTCACTAAACCACTAGATGAGGCTACATTTTGTAGATTGCGGAATGAGCTAAATGTACTTGACTTTAGCAACTTCACTAAAAATTGAGCTTGTGTTGTCCCTTGCATTCATTGTAATATACAACATGTTTAATTTTTGGCAATGCATATAGGGCATGTCTAACATGGTTAAGATAACCGCCGAAAAGCGTGTGAAGAAGCTTAACCTTGGATCAAACTTGACAAGCAACTAGATTTACTTACAAAGTATTGCATATGCATGGATGTTGTTTTGTCATTTTGTTCCATCTGCCCTCTTATTGCCTATTTTCTTAAAAAGAATTATAGCCTAAGGCAAAATATTTTGAAAAATATGAGGGTTTGAGAGAGGTCACTCACATCAGTCCCAATTGGTGTTTATTTGGATCTTATTCAAGTTGGGACTTGATTGGGAACAGGCAGCACGAAGGAACTTTGAAGATTTGCTGGAAAAGGACCACCGGACGCTGCACCGGACGCTGCTGTCCAGCGTCCAGTCAGTTCACAGGAGGTGAACTGCTGCTGAAGGAGTGACCAAACGTTGTGTTTGTGCGTCCGATCTGGAAGGGATCCAGCGTCCGATCGTTTGAAGAAGGAACAGGCTATTCTAACCAGACCCTGCCTGTGTCCGGTCATGGACCACCGGACACGTCCGATCATGATTCTAGAGGAATTGGACCTCTCTGGAATCGACTGGATGCTGGGTGGTAGCGTCCGGTTGCTACCACTAGAGCGTCCGGTCAGTGGATCTCGTGCAGCATCAGGACTCTTCTTCTATTTCCTTTTCTGTCGTGTTGGGGTCCTCATTTAACCACTGCCATCATGTTTTTCTTAACCTAACCCTGTACGCTGCCATGACCGAGCCCTAGCCACGCCACCACCGCTCCACCACTCCACCGAGTCTTCTTGCCACCGTTCGTCTCCAGCCGCCCGCGCTCGTCACCGTCCATGACTACCCGTGCCGAGCCCCTCGCGCCACCGCATCCGCGCACCTCCCCATGCTAGCGCCACCATCCACTGTAGCCGCGCATCACCACGTCACCATCCTGTGGCCTCTCACAAGTCAGCGCCACCAGAGCCGAGCCAATGCATCCGGCACCTCCAGCTAGCAAGCAGCTCCACTGGGTGCCATCCAAGCCCGCTGTTCCCATGCCCTGGCTCTGTCTTCTCACCGGTATGGCCATAGCTTCCTCCTTGCGTGAGTTTGATCTATTCAAATCTCAATGCATTGACCTAAATCATCCAGGGCCGCCGAATTCTTCGAAGTGGTTCGCAATCCTAACCCTAGCCGGTTTCGAGGTTCCCGCGTGATGTCTCTTCTTTTTTCGGATCGCTTATCATCAGGTAGCATGCCCGTCACTTCAATTTTGTACCTACACTGCATGCTTCCTAGGGTTTTCACATCTATTAGATATATTGTATTTACTCGTATATCCATCTATTCCATTGTGCAGTGAGTTAGTGCCGTTGAGGTTCTTGTGGCAGTTGGCAGTCAACTCGGAGCCAAGCTTGCGAGTAAGGATCGAGGCCAAGCCTCAGGAGTGTCAGTTTGACAGTTGATCTTCATCAGCAGCAGTTCATCCTATTGTCAGATCAGATGGCTCGCATGAAGAACGTTGGTGGTGGTCTAGGAGATGATGACCGGAGGCCCCCGCCTCGCCAGCCTGTAGGACCGAAAGGCAAGGCAACAAAGCAGGTGACTTCCAAGAAGCGCAAGTACCCCGACGTAGAGACAGCAAGAGCAGCAGCAGTCACTGAGGCCGCAGAGCGTGCCGAGAGAGGAGGTGCCCATAGTGGAGTTGTCATAGTAGATCATCTGGCACCAGACGCGTAGGGCAGACTAAGGGAGATTGAGCGACTTCATGGTAGTCCACCTAGGACTGTCATGATGGTAGGATGTCGTTTGGCTATTGAGGAGCCATAGTGTCAGGGGGAGTCCCAATAGGAGCCACAGCAGTAGCCCCCACCAGCAGAGCCTCAGCCAGCTTAGGAGTCTCAGGAGGGCCAGCAGTCCAAGGAGACCGAGCCGGCACCCTAGAGCGGTCGTACTAGTGCTACAGTTCCACCGAGGCCAGCTACACAGTGCAGGGGTTCACGCCCACCGCCTAGACCACAGGGTCCGCCTCCAGTGGTACTTCTTGACTTGAGGGCCACCACAGCCAGATAGGTTCGCCAGCTGAGGTTTGTTGAGTTTGACGTGTGGTTCCCTCCGAGGAGGGATGAGAGAGCAGCAGAGGGCTTCTATACACCGCTCTAGGAGGATTTCTACAATGCTTATCTCAACAGTGGGGCAGTGTTTAGATCTCAGAGAGTCTATAGTATAGAGTCTATTATGGCAGCAGTCGGAGAGCATATCCGCCCCTACTTGTCATATTTGCCGGGGCTCACAGATTTGGTCGAACAAGAGTATATGTACCATCTTGGGTTCAGCAGTTCTACGCATCGCTCTATGTTGACCCACATCATAACTTCATTCACTTTGCATTCAACGGCAGAGATTACAGGGTGATGAGTTTCAGGGCCTGGGAGATACTGAGGCTATAGGATCAGCCTGTCAAATTGCATGAGGTATGTTATGGATAGCAGGAGCCTCCCAGGCATCCTCATGGAGGTCTAGTGCCCCCTACTGATCTTGTGCGCCATTGCTTCAAGGAGCCCTTTAGTGAGGGGTTGAGGAGGAACCCCAGTGACCTAACTCCTACAGCTCGGGTACTAGAGGCTATTATGAGGAGGACACTACTTCCTAGGTTGGGATATAGAGAGGGTCTGACTCACCTACAGCTCTGGCTCCTAAATGCCCTGATGCAGTAGACCGTGTTCGACATTTGGGACCTCCTTCTATCAGAGATGGAGGATACTATTGCTAAGGGCTTCAAGGGTCACAGACAGCTTCCTTATGCACATTGGATCACATTCCTGATGCTCCAGTCTGTGCAGGTTCGGACCCCAGAGATGGTTGTCGAGTATAGGGGTGCCACCATAGAGTTTCCAGCATATAACATGGCACAGAGGATCAGGCACAGCACACCATAGGCACCCGCTCATCCCAGTCATCATCTAGATGTTCCAGAGTCAGCAGCTCAGCAGGACGAGATCATTAGAGGCATAGCCGCTACTGAGGAGTAGCTTGAGGCACAGCAGGAGATGACCGAGTCCAGTGACAGTTCAGATGATGACTATCAGCCGATTCCTCAGATGCCTCCATGCAGACATAATGTAGAGGCTGGCAGTTCTAGCTCAGCTCCACCTACACCACAGATGGACCCCGCCTTGATCGACGCCGACGTGATAGGAGCCTTTCTGTCTGGAACGACCTGCGAATCCCTGGTCCACAAGCTAGGACGCAGGGGCCTGCGAACTACCAAGGAACTCCTAGACATCACCACCAGTCACGCCTTTGGAGAGGAGGCGGTCGGAGCCATCTCTGATCGCTCCGACAAAAAGACAAGGCGGGACGAGGATGCCAGCGAAGGCGCCTCCAACCATCCCGCCAAAGGGAAAAATAAGAAGCAACGGCGCGACAACTCACTCGTGGCCGCTGCCGACCGCAAAGGTGGCTGGAAGCCCGTGGAGGGCACTCTGAACCACTTCGAGAAAATGCTCGAGGGGCCATGCCCAAACCACGCTTTCCCGGCCAAGCACCTATACAAGGAATGTGGCCTTATGCACAAATACTTGGCCGGGAGCCTTAACAAGGGGGAGCAGGGGAAGGAGCCTGTCCCCACCACCGACGACACAGAGGAGAAGGACGACACCTTCCCAACGCCGACCGGCGCCCTCATGATCTTCAGAGGATCAACGGCCTACGACTCTAGGTGCTGCCAGAAGGTCGCACGTCGTGAGGTTTATACCGCCGGACCGCCCACGCCAGCCTTTCTCCGGTGGTCGGAATCCGCCATAACCTTCGACCGGACTGACCATCCGGATGTCATCCCACACCTGGGAAGGTACCCGCTTATCGTCGACCCGATCGTCGGTCCAAAGCGGCTCACCAAGGTATTGATGGATGGGGGCAGCGGCCTCAACATCATGTACGCCAAGACACTCGACGAGATGGGCATCGACCGAACGCACCTCCATCCCATCCGAGCACCTTTCCATGGCGTCGTGCCTGGAAGGCAAGCCATGCCACTAGGACAGATTGACCTGCCAGTCACTTTTGGGGATCGATCCAATTACCGGACTGAGACCCTCACCTTCGATGTAGTGGGGTTCCCGGGGACTTTCCAACCATTCTGGGGTGACCATGTTACGCGAAGTTCATGGCCGTACCCAATTACACGTACTTGAAGCTAAAGATGTTGGGCCCCCGTGGGGTCATCACCATCGGCACCTCCTTCCAGCGCGCTTATGAGTGCGAGGTCGAATGCTGTAGACACGCGTCCACAGTCATCGCGTCCGAAGAGCTCGCCACCCTCAGGGAGGAGGTCGTTGAAGGGACACCCGATGCAAAGAAGTCATCTAGATCGTTCGAATCGACAGAGGGCTCCAGGGACGTCCTCTTGGATCCCAGTAGCTCCGAGGGCAAAAAAATCCAAATCGGGACCGCACTCTCCTCCGCATAGGAAAGCGCGCTCGTCGACTTCCTCCGCGCCAACAAGGACATCTTTGCGTGGAAACCCTCAGATATGCCGGGCATCCCGAGGGAGGTCGCCGAGCATACTCTCCAAATCCTCCTGGGCTCCAAGCCAGTGAAACAACGCCTGCGCCGCTTCGATGAGGAAAAACGTAGGGCCATCGGCGAGGAGATAGCCAAACTACTGGCTGTAGGATTCATTAAGGAAGTATACCACCTAGAGTGGTTAGCAAATCCTGTTCTTGTCCGAAAAAAGAGCGGGAAATGGAGAATGTGTGTTGATTATACTGGCCTCAACAAAGCGTATCCAAAGGATCCGTTTCCTTTGCCACGAATAGACCAAATAGTCGATTCCACCTCGGGGTGCGAAACCCTCTGCTTCCTTGACGCATACTCAGGCTACCATCAAATCGCGATGAAAGAGTCCGACCAGCTCGCGACCTCTTTTATCACGCCCTTCGGATCATTTTGCTACATTTCAATGCCGTTCGGTCTGAAGAACGCTAGGGCAACGTACCAGCGCTGTATGCTTAGTTGCTTCGGAGACCTCATTGGGCGAACCGTTGAGGCCTATGTCGACAACATCGTAGTCAAATCCAAACGGGCTGACCACCTTGTCGCCGACCTTGAACGCACCTTTGCGAAACTCCGGGCGAACGACATCAAGCTCAATCCCAAAAAATGTGTTTTTGGGGTCCCGAGGGGCATGCTGCTCAGCTTCATCGTCTCCGAGCGTGGCATCGAAGCCAACCTAGAGAAGATATCAGCCATCACGAGAATGGGCCCGATCCAAAACATAAAGGGGGTTCAACGGATCACAGGGTGCCTTGCCGCCCTCAGCCGATTCATTTCACGCCTCGACGAACGAGGACTCCCCCTTTATCGACTCCTCAAGAAAACTGACCGCTTCGAGTGGACAGCCGAGGCTCAGGAGGCGCTTGACATGGTTAAACGATTTTTAACTAAGCCGCCGGTCCTAGTTCCTCCATGCGACGGAGAATCTCTCCTACTGTATATATCGGCCACCACCCAAGTGGTTAGTTCCGCCTTAATAGTAGAGCGAGAGGAAGAGGGGCACGCCTTCAAGGTGCAGCGCCCTATATATTTCATCAGCGAGGTGCTATCCGACTCCAAAACCCGCTACTCCCAGATCTAGAAACTCCTCTACACCGTCCTCATCACTAAAAGGAAGCTACGTCACTACTTCGAGTCACACCCCGTGACAGTGGTGATGTCATTCCCCCTTGGCGAGGTCGTTCGTAGCCATGACGCTATGGGAAGAACCGCAAAGTGGGCACTCGAACTGATGGATCAGGGCATTTCCTATGTCCCCCGAACGGCGATCAAATCTTAGGTACTAGCTGACTTCATCGCGGAGTGGACCGAGGTCCAGATGCCACCGGTAGCCGTTGATCAAGAATACTGGATAATGTACTTCAACGGATCGCTGATGAAGAAGGGCGCTGGAGCAGGACTAGTCTTTGTATCCCCCCTCGGGGTCCACATGAGGTACATGGTTCGGCTTCATTTTCCCTCATCAAACAATACTACAGAATACGAAGCGCTCATCAATGGCCTATGAATCACCATCGAGCTGGGCATCCGACGCCTCGACGTCAGGGGCGACTCTCAGCTGGTCATCAACCAGGTCATGAAAGAATCAGGCTACCATGATACCAAGATGGAGGCGTACTGTCAAGAGGTCCGACGTCTGGAGGACAAATTTGACAGCCTCAAACTCAATCATATCCCTAGGCGCCTCAACGAAGCGACCGACATGCTCGCAAAAGCAGCATCCAGCCAAGAGCCAGTTCCAACAGGCGTCTTTGCCAGTGATCAACGCAAACCCTCAGTATGCTACGCGGGGTCGGAACAAGCCGACGATGGCCCTTCTAGTCCGACCCCCAAGGCCGATCCACCAACTGTTCCTCCCGACCCCGAGGTCATGGAGCTTGAAGAAGACCCAGCAATGGAGTTCGATCCTCCCAATGACTGGAGAACACTTTACCTCGACTATCTCCTCCACGACATGCTGCCGACCGACAAGACAAAAGCCCGATGGCTCGCACGACGTGCCAAATCCTTCGTTCTTGTAGAGGGCGAACTCTACAAATGAAGTCACATCGGAATTCTGCAACTCTGTATCCCTAGCGAACAGGGAAAACTTCTACTAAGCGACATCCACGATGGAGCATGCGGTCACCATGCCGCACCAAGAACCTTGGTTGGGAATGCATTCCGACAAGGTTTCTATTGGCCCACCGCAGTAGCCGATGCTGAGCAAATTGTACGCACCTGCGAAGGGTGTCAATACTACACTCGGCAAACACACCTCCCGGCCCAGGCTCTCCAGATGATCCCCATCATGTGGCCCTTCGCGGTCTGGGGGTTCGACCTGGTTGGGCCACTTAAAAAGGCGCCCGAGGGCTTTACCCACCTGCTTGTCACCGTAGACAAGTTTACAAAGTGGATTGAAGCTCGGCCAATATCCACAATCAAATCCGAGCAAGCTGTGTTGTTCTTTCTCGACATCATCCATTGCTTTGGAGTACTGAACTCCATCATCATAGACAACGGCACGCAGTTTACCGGTAGGAAATTCGTTCGCTTCTATGATGAACAACACATCCGAATCGATTGGGCAGCCGTCGCGCACCCCCGGACGAACGGGCAGGTCAAGCGCGCAAACGGCATGCTTCTTCAAGGCCTCAAACCCAGAATTTTCAACCGGTTGAACAAGTTCAGCGCGCGTTGGCTCGCTGAGCTCCCAGCTATGCTCTGGAGCCTAAGGACGACTCCTAGCCAGGCCACCGGCTACACACCCTTCTTCATGATCTATGGTTCCAAGGCCGTTCTCCCGACGGACCTCAACTATGGAGCACCAAGAATTAGAGCATATGACGAATAGGGAGCCGAGGCATCTCACCAAGACGCCATGGACCAGCTGGATGAGGCCCGTGACATCGCCCTCCTCCGTTCCGCTAAGTACCAGCAAGTGTTACGGCGGTACCACAGCCGACGGGTGCGGGGTCGAGCCTTCAACGTCGGAGACCTCGTCCTCCGTCTTGTGCAGAGCAACAAGGATCGCCACAAACTCTCCCCGCCCTAGGAAGGGCCCTACATCATCGCAGAAATACTTCGCCCAGGCGCCTACCGGTTGAAAACCATCAAAGGCAAGGTCTTCACCAATGCCTAGAACATTGAGCAGCTACATCGTTTCTATCCTTAAAATAAGCTTACACTTTTCCTTATCAGTTTTTGTCTTAGCAGAACCCCGATCCTTAGTAATGTCCGACCCCTGCAAATCGTGAGGGGTCAGACCTCACTCGGGGGCTGGCATGTGATCGTAACATATGTCATGTGTAATACAAGTATTACGCTTGCAAAAAATCCCTGTGTTATACTTACAAACATTCTCTAAGTTTTCCATTCACCTCATAAACAAGTCTCGAGGGCTAAGATCTTGGGAACCAATTCTGAATACAACTGGTAGGACTGCGAGACACCCACGCCCCAGCGGCTGCAACCTCTTTGCTCACCAGTTCAATCAAAATTAGTTCACCCACGTTCCTAGCTTCCTATGACTTAGACCATGAGAAGAGTTGGAAAGCGCTAAAATTGTTCCTACAGAAGGGAGAAAGATAAAAAAATGGCTTGCCATAAGCAAAGGATGTAATTTTTTGCACAAATTCACCACTTACAAAGCGATGTCATTACAAAAAGGAACAATATACTCAGAGGACTGTTTACTCGGGGGCTTCCCCACAATGTTATTTCATTACAGTTTTGGCTCAACTCTACCCCAAGTGCTACTGTGGTCGCCGCACCACGCTCTCCATCGGTGATGTCCGGGGCGTGTACACGGGCCAGCTCGTCTACTACGGTCGCCATGCCACGCTCTCCATCGACGACATCTTCACTGGATCCTCGAAGGCACCACCATCTACGACGCCTCCGCTGGAGCGTCCGGGGATTACGCCATCGTCGTCAGTCGCAACCCCGGCAGCGACACCACCGCCATGGCGTCTGGGGACTACGCCATCATCCCCAGCCATAACCCTGACAATGGCGTATAGATAGGAAACGCCTCCCACCAAGGGAGGAGCACAACGAATGACGGCGCAGTCAACGACGTACGACGCCCACCGACACCTTTTTTCCTTCAGCAGCAGCGACTCCTCAGCAAGGGCCACGCACACCATCTCACCTACGTTGGATAACCTCCGGCTCGACATCACGCACCAGACTCATGAGCAAGTTTGTAAGCTCTCTATCTCTCTCTAGCATTAATCTTCCTCACTCAGGAACTACCGCGACGCACGGACGCGTTCGGTGGAAAGGAAGAAGAAGGAGAGAAAGCGGCTTGGAGGCAGAAGGGGAGGTGGGATGAGAACTCCTCTCCCCCTCCCTATTTAAAGAGGAGGCACCATAACTAAGGAAAGGTGAAAGGTTGGACGAAAAACCCTCTCCCTTCCCCTTTCTTAAATACGCAATCAATGCTGATTGATATCTGAGGGGACGCGCCGGAACTGACGGGACGAACCCCGGTCTATGAGGCGTCCCTCTTTGGTCAAACTGAACACTGCCTGGGTATGGCCCGCCACTGACCCGCTCCGGACGCGGCGATTAAGGCACCCACATAGGCAGACAACTTTTTGCCTCCCCATGCAGGACCACGGACGACCCAATGACGGGACCTTTCAGATCTCCTGGGTTGGCCGTTCGGCCCAGAAGACACGACGAACGAACAACCAAAGAAAGATAAGCCTCTTAGCTTTTTTCACTTTATGCGTTAAAATTCGTTCGCAAGTTTCCAACCCCGTCAAACAGCGGGGACGCGAACATCACTCAAGGGCTGCCGAGGATGACTACCAGTCTAGACATCCTCTTCACCCGACCCCTCTGTACGCTTGAAACTAAGGGCGCGACATACAGGCACAAAGCTTTGAGTAAAACTAGACGAACTAGTAAACCCTACGCCCCGATAGCTACGGTGTTTCTGTTCACCAGAAAAATCATACTCAACGCCCCTCGCGTCTCTAGTTTCGACGTCAGCCTTCTCAAAGAAGGATCGGAGGGGTCCGCCTACAGAGTCTCCCCCAAAGGAAGAGCTGTCAGGATGCCCAAGTTAATCGAACGGCTCGGATCGTCACCGAGACATGAAAACAAAGAATAGCAATTCTTACGCAGGTTAGTCCAACCTCGTCACAAACGTCAGGGCCCAGACCCATTTGGTAGGAGCTTTTCCGCCACTCATACCACCAAGGTAACGTTACCGACCCCGCCTTTATTTTCAATTAAATCTTGCATTCAAAACATTACATATGCAGAACATTGCATCCCAACGATTCGTGTTGCACCACGAAACAGCTGTCGCCTCATTCGATATAGGCAACCACAGGCTGAGGTTCGAAGGTCGGCCCGCGAAGGGCTCGAGGCCGCCTCACACCAAACAGAGCTAGGGAGAGATAACCGAGACGAGCCCCAGCGGCCCTGCCCGACCCCGCTCAGAGGCGAACCGGGATGTCTCAACCTTCTCTTGTTCGATTCTAACCTCGAGCCAAACCCACAGAATCTCCATTGAGGAGAGGCCATCGGGCCCCCTGAGCTTATCGAACGACTCAGGCATCTGCCGGGAGGCGGGTTAAGAAGTTGTGGAGTGCCACCAGAGGGCTCTGCCGACCCCATCAGCAAATGATGGACCCGGATTCTGCATGAACGTACCCGTTAGCGAGCTCGTTGAGCGCGGTACTCAAGCCATCGAGGCAAGTGTCGTTCACTCAGCCCCTCCGATTGCGAAAACCGAGGATGAGGTAACACGCAAATAACGGCCGACCCCTATCAGACCCTAACAAGGCTCGGGGGCTCGGGCCAAACAATGCAGGGACATAGGCTCGAAGGCCCCACCTTGCTGAGCCCATAGAGTCCCCAGTTGGGATTTCTGTTGGAAGACAATTTCTGTTGGAAGACAGGGCGGGGATTATTGCGATGACATCCATTGTCACCAAAACCATGATTCCGGTCTCCAGTAACACCCGACCCCAGCAGGTGCGGGGGTCGGACCTTACTCGGGGGCTATTAAGGTACGGCCACCTCCTTTCCTTCTTATGGAACAATCTCCTCGCATTATAATCAGCGGCATAATTCAGGGGAACATATTGGTAAGATCATAAAAAATCAAATCGCAAAAAATCAAACAAAACGAAATTAAGACTCAAAAGCGCGAAAGGCGTCCAGATTCGAAAAGTACCGACACTTGTCCACATATTACATATAAGTCGTTCTTGAAATTGTTCGATTAATTACTCCCGCGGAGGAAGAACCATTTCTTTCAGACTGTCTGCCAGGTTCTTCGCAAGGGGAGCGACCATCTTCTCCATTTCCTCTAGCTCTTCATCCTCGTAGGTGGACGGAAAGCCTTTGCTCATCACCTTCAGGTTTATTTCCTTCTCATAATGGGCGTGGGCGATGGTGAAGGCCTGGGTAATCCCGGCATGAAAGGCACTCTCCTCAAGTTGGCCCACCCGAGCCGTGATACCTCCGACACGAGCCACGAGC
Source organism: Miscanthus floridulus (assembly GCF_019320115.1). Taxonomy (NCBI): domain Eukaryota; kingdom Viridiplantae; phylum Streptophyta; class Magnoliopsida; order Poales; family Poaceae; genus Miscanthus; species Miscanthus floridulus. The sequence continues at coordinate 9,124,509 of NC_089591.1, forward strand.
GGGCTGGTCTCCACTGGCTCCGTCACATTTAGGGCATTAAGGACCACCCTGACCGCAGCTTGTAGAAGATCGTGCTCATCGCTCTCAACCTGAAGGGCCCTTCACGTATAAGCAGCCTCTTTCTCCAGCTTGGTGGAGACGTTCTCAGCACTCAACCTTCCTTTCACCGCGTCACCAAGCTCCGCCCGGAGAGAGCGGACCACCTCGACGTCCTCGTCCACCTTCTGCTGGAGGGCTGCGGCCCTACTCTCGGCCTTCCGTCGGAGGTCCCGCTCCATCTCCAGCTCCTTCAGGACTTCACCGGCCTTCTCATTGGCCGTGGCATTCCTCTGCAGCAGCTCGTCTCACTCTTTTTGGAGTCTGGTAATCTCCTCTCCATCCAGCTTAGACCTCGCCGATAGGTCCTCGAACATCCCGTGTGCCTCCTTCGCATCCTGACGCGCCTAGGCCTCCCGCTCCTGGATAGTAGCAAGCTGGGTGGCCATGTCTGCTCGCAGCCAGGGCTCCTCGGAGAGGCGATCCCGCTCCGTGTTCTGCTCATGGAGGAATTGGGATTTTTTCCAGCTACGAGCAACAAGAACCTGAGGAGGAAGAAGACTGATATCAGAAATGCGAAAACACAAAAACGTACGAAGAAAGAAGAAAGCCTAGAAAGTACCTGAGTGGTAGGGATAATGATCTCACGGAGGGCTCCTCTGGCCTGGTCCAGGGCGTTCAGCATGGTCGAGATCCTGATGTCAAGACCCTCCCGCTCCATGCTCTCAGAATGATCATCGAGCGAGAAAAGAGCCGACGACGGGTCCTGAGTGGCCATCCACTGGAGCGGCGGCTCCCCCCGCATAGGGGAGCGGCTTCCTCCCGACAAAGGGGCCAGTGGCAGCTCCCTCCTAACCCTGTGCGGCACCACTGCCACACTCGAGGACCCTCCGGCTGGACCCTCCTCCGTCTAGGTGCCTGGCGGCATGGATTGCATCACGCCCTCGGGTGCCACCACGACCGCGCCCGGCTGATCCTGGCTTGGCGCAGTCATGATCACCTTCATCAGCGGTATGCGGTCCTCGGCCAGCTATTCCACGCCCGCCATGGAAGAGACCGCTCGCTTAGTAACCTCCGCGGGCATGGGAGCCACCATGGACACCGTCGGTTCGGCCAACGTGGCCCCGACATCGGCACCACTCCTGCCCGAAACAGGGGTGACTCCAGGCGACGCCGTCTGTCCCACTTGAAGGGCGAGACTCTTCTTGGGCGCCAGCCCTAGGGGGTGACCCGTCCGCAAGAACCTACACAAAGGTAATAACCGTTAAGTCAAAATAAAAATGGAAAAAGGATGAAAACAGAGGAGTCAAGAGCTTACGTTGACGTCCTCAGCCGGCGGAAGCGTTTTGGGGATGGATCCCCAGATCCCTGCCCTGACTCGTCCGGACGGGACCGTTTCATGCCTGCCCCCTGCTCTGGGGCAGGGGGGTTCATCTCGTCGGGCGCGGCGCCGGAGTCGCTCCCCTCCATCATCTCACTGGGCGCGGCACCGGAGCCATCCCCCTCCATCGTCTCATGGGGTGCAGCACCGGAGCTGCTCCCCTCCATCGTCTCACGGGGCGCAGCACCGGAGCTGCTCCCCTCCATCACCTCATAGGGCGTGGCATCAGAGCCGGGCGCGGCTCCAGTGCCACCCCCCCATGGTCGCCTCAGGGTCGGCGGCAGCAAGCCCGGCATCCCCCGTCCACCGATCCTCAGCCGGCACGCTGTGTGAAGCGGCAGACTCACTGGCCTCCACTGACCTCATCGATTCACTTCCCTCTGCGTGAAAAGGGAAGGGCCCCTGCATGGGTGGGCGGCCACTTGTCAGCGTTTCCTCATCCTCCAGGACACCCCAATCCACGTCGACGGCTACCTCGTCGTCGTCGTCGTCATCATCATCATCGTCGTCATCCTCACTACTCACGTCCTCTCCCCGATCCCGTGCCTCCTGCTTTAGTCATTTCGCCTTCTTCATCTCCTCCTTTGCTTTCTTGTCCCGCTCGGCCACAAGTCGATTTGCCACCGCCACAACCTTGTCCTTCGGCAGCGGAGCCGGACTATCCTTGAAGACTTGCCCCCTCGGCTAGCCCCAACATTACAAAAGCAAGTATTAAAAAAGGGAGATTCAGGAGAAAGAAAAGAGTGCGGGAGAAGAGGGCTTACGAATTCGAAGAACCTAGGCTCCGGCTGCATTGGAGGATGCCCGGGCACTGGATACACGATGTCGAGGACCCTACTGGTGGAATCCTTCATCGGCTCCATCGCCTCCTTGATGCGCTGCCCCACTTTCGAGTAAGGGAGCACCTCATCAACAAGCACCGTCCCCTTGTACGATATCCCGGACATCATCCGATGCAGGGGAAGCACACGCGCCATCAGGGGTGCCACCCTCCTAGCATGGTAGGCACCGATGATCCCTGTCCCCTTTACGCCCCAGCCCTTCAGGGCTTGGAGGGCGGAAAGAAGGTCGGTGATGTGTTTCTTGTCTCTAGACTGGATGCCCCAGCCCCACGACTCTAAAACCTCCACAATAAGACGCCCGGTATACTTTGGTAGGGTGGCACTCGCATCATCCTTAACATAAAACCATTACGAGTGCCATCCCTTGTTGGATGTCGCCAGACGCATGTATGGGTAACCCTTCGATCGGGTATGGCGCAGATGAATACTGGCACATCCCATCGGCGCGTTCATTTCTTTCCCCCCCAATCTTCCTCCTCGACAGACTAATACTAAAGAAATACCGCCACAGATCAAAATGGGGATCGATCCCTAGGAAGCCCTCGCACAGGGCAACAAACGCTACCATATGCTGAATCCCATTGGGAGTTAGATGCTGCAGCTCTACCTCATAGTAATCTAATAGCCCCCGAAGGAATCTATGCGTGGGTACCCCGAATCCCCGCTCATGAAAGATGACAAAAGAGACGACATACCCTTCAGGCGGCACCGGCTCACCCTCGTCGCCAGGAAGCAACCACTCCTAGACGGCGGACAGTGGGTGGAGAAGGCCACAACGGACGAGGCCCTCTAGACGCCGGGAGGTGATGCTTGATCTACCCCACAACTCCATTAAAGCAGTAGGGGGGAAGGGTAGGCGCGATCTTGACGGCGGCTAGAACACGAGCGCAGGCTGGTCGACGGTGGTGATACAGGCGCGAGAGGCTAGGAAGATTGGTGGTGGATGTTTCAGAACGCAAAGGAAGGGGAGCGAAATACGGAACCCTGGGGGCGAACCCCGCGGTTTTATAAGGGGCGACGGACGCGAGAAGGGCAACCGTCCGCCTCGATCTCCGGGCCTGCCACGCGCGCCACCGCGTCACGTCGCGGGACACATGCCCGCAGTCCCTATCCTCTCGCCCCAAAAATCTCAGTGGACGGTTCGCCTTCCCCAAGTGAATCCGGACTCTCTACCCACCAGGGAAACGCAAGCCGCAAAGGCCTTTTCTTTTCTCTTTGGCCCACCTAGGGCCCAGAAACTCGCCGGCCGGCCCAACTAAGAAGGAATCCATGAACGATCCGCAATCAAGGGCAGAAGCACCAGTTAGGACAGCCTTGAATCAGTTCCCAGCGAACGGGATGCCACAACCCACTCAAAAAAACATCCAGTTGATAAAAAACTAAGTCCTTCAGCCTTACCCGCGAAGGGGCCGATACAACCCCCCGGGCGACTCTACTCGAGTCACCCGGGGGCTCAGGGGCTACACCCATCGGGTGCGCTCGTGCGCACCCTCCAGCAAATTAGCTTCGATGAAATCAAAAACACCCTCCAGGCGGTTCTACACGAATCACCTAGAGTATCGGGGGCTACTGTTGGGGACCTAATACCAGGATACCCTAGAAGGCAGAACCGATAACCACCGAATGTGAAAAACTTCTGGACGCATAAGGGCGACATGTCATCCCTTATTCAAGTGACAGGAGTTTAGTTCCGCCTCGCTTGATGCCTTTAGGGCGGGCTCGGTCTCGCCCGAGGGCCGAGGGATAAACTCCGTCTCGCCCGATCCCGGAGGGGCAGGGTCAGCCTCACCCAATGCCTTTGTGGGATAACCCTGCCTCGCCCAAAGGCTCAAGGCTAATCTCCATCTCGCCCGACGCCTATAGGGCGGGCTCGGTCTCGCCCGAAGGCTAAGGGATGGAGTCCGCCTCGCCCGATCCTGGAGGGATGGGGTTAGTCTCACCCAAGAGATAGGGATTGGTCTCCGTCTCACCTGACGGCCCAGAACGAGCCTTGCCCTGATCGATATCTATCCCTCATAATGATGGGTATAGGACGAGACAAGACGTTTGGGTCAACCATGGCTCTAACGACCATACCCTGTGCCCTAGCAAGAAAAGGACTGCCAGGGAACGATAGGACTGATGCTTTAGACCCTTTCAGGCGCCGTAGAGCCCAAAAGGTTTTACAGGTGCGTGCACCTCACCCTGTAGAGTTGTAGGCGCCGCCTTCTGCTCTGGGACATGGAACCCAATGAAGATATATGACAACCGCTACGCTCCAGGAAAGGATTTGCTATCTCCACAGACGACGGATATTCCGTCACCACGCTGTGGACCTGAGGGAGCGGCGCCCGCTTCCCGACCCCTCAGGTCCTCCCAGTCAGAAGGCCTTGGCCACGGCGCTACACCGGACCCCGACCCCGAATTCTCCCAACAAGGAATCATGGGAACTAGAAGGCGTACGAAGCAAGGCTGGGGGAGGCTCATAAGTCAAAACCATTGTACTATAGCCCATACCCTGCGCAGAGCAGCGTTCTGTGACTAACCTGACATCCTACAGAGACATCGACAACATGGTAAGCACTTATCTTCCTTCGCACTCATCAGAATGGAGGACCTGATGAGGTAGACGTGAGCCATAAGACTAAGTAGAGTACACATCCTGGAGCCCTCACCCTTGTAAAGTTGGCCCCTTCATCTATAAAAGGGGATGCGCTTCCTCCATCAAGGAGGACAGAGAAAGAGGACCGAACAATAGAACGCACTCATACACACATTCAAGCGGCTACGAAGCTCTTGACCACCTTTCAATCCTTCCATCAGAGACTTGGGACCAATCCCTCTCTCGACAGTTTGTACCCCTTACTACAGACCGTTCACGGTGCTAATAACACAAGCAGCAGCAAACTGGACGTAGGGACGTTCCACCCGAACCAGTATAAATCTTGTGTCCTTTACCGCACCATCCGAGCCTAACACACATTACTATAAATTTACTTGCCGGTGCTTGTACGAAACACCGACAGTAACCTTGATGTAAGCTTACAATTTGTATTGAATACTATTGTCTTCTGAACTTATCTCTGATATATTAGGTCGGCGTCCACTGAAAATCCTGACCAGCTAGCTGGGTGCAGCATGGCTTCACCAGCAATGACAGGAAGAGCTGCCCAGCAGCCGGCTGTGGAGGAACCTATAGAAGAAAATCCACTGGAACCTTAGCAGTCGAGCGGCCAGACGACAGTCCCCGAGTAGCTGGTCGAGAAGAGAGCCGAGCCAAGTACAAGGTCTCCGAGCACTAATCCTGTTGAGGGGGATACTTCAGCGCCAAGGGAACAAGACCAAGCCGAGGAGCAGCAGCCGAAGGTGGCACAGAGCACGCTTGCCGATGCTACGGCTCGTGGGAAAGCCATAGTGGTCGCAGAGACTACAAACTCCATACTAGCGCCGACTCCTAAACAAGAGGCCAAAGAGGACGAAGTAGAAGAGGTCCTGGGCCGTCCCCAAGACAAACGACAACATGTATATGTGTCGCGCTGGTGGAATGACGAGTGGGTTATGCATGAGGAAATCCCAGAGGTCGAAGAGACCCTAAAAGTTGAACGAGCGGCAAAATGTCTGGTGACAGAAGTCTAGGTATGTTTGACTTGACCACTTGATCCTGCTATTTAGTCGAACTATCTAACTTAGCTTGTTTATATGCAGGACTTGATGAAGACCGCCAAGTACCGAAAGAGGTGCTTCGACCAGATTGAGGGAATCACGGCAAACAATAGAGAACTGGCGGCCGAGGTGGAATGCTTGCGCCGCCAACTTGAAGCCGCTGACTAGGAGAGGACGGAACAAGATGCAAAAAACTAGAACCTGGTCATCCAGCTCAGTAATAAAGAGCAGGAAAAAACAAGTAAGTTGTCATTTTATCATAGCAAGTGCATGACACGTGTTGTTGCATTGTTGGTAGTGATAGCTATAGTGCAGGCTTAGAAGCCAAAGTAACCCGCCTCCAAGAGGAGAATAGCCGTGTGACCGTAGAGTGTGGTCGCTTGAAGGAGGACAATGAGAAACTGGCGCGTGACCAGTCTCAACTCCCGGACCGCACAACTAAGATGAAGGAGGAACTAAAAAGTAAGTGTTCTAGACCACCTTGCTCATTCTGTTGCCCGCCTTATCTTATCGTGCCATTACATTTTGATGTCTTGTATGGTTTGCAGTTTTAAAAGTCAATGCCAAGAAACATCTAGAAGCCGTGATGAAAGATCGTGACGGCTGGAAGGCGCGATGCCTAGAGACCACCGAGAATCAGGACACATGGAAGAACCGGTGCCAGGAAGTGGCAACTGGCATTTTGCCCGTCCTTGACCTTATCGACCCAGCGCTTATAGAGGAAACGCCAAGGACGCCACAGCTCGGACTGGTCGCGAGATGCCGAAAGGCATGGGGATGGTTCCAAGAGTTCGTGAAGGAGGCGGGTGAGTACATGGGTGCACATGTGCTAAGCATGGTGCGTGCCCACTACCCCCTGATCGATCTCAAGTGCCTGGAGGCTGGGTACCCGAAGGAGGTAGACCCAGACAAGGCTGAGGAGCTTCGGATGGCCCAGCTGGACCTGTCGTCAAAGATAATTGGCGGCATTAACCTGTGTGGAGGTGGGATAGCACCTGTACAGGGTACGCCATCGACAAGTCAGCTGGAAACGCCATCAGTTGCAAGCCAACTGACAAAGCCTGCGGTCTCGACCAGCCAGGCATCGGTGGGGCCATCCTCTTCAGCTCGACCAGCACAAGAGTCCCCAAGACTCGAGTAGAATATCGGAAGCAGTGAGCAGTAGGTGCCGTGCGCCCTGACCAGCCAATGGAATAGGCTTAGAGCTGTAGAAGAAGGACATAGTTGTGTTATTGTAAACTTGGGCCTCTTCAGGCAAGCTTGTAATAACATAATTGTATATCATCATAAGCTTGTTTGCTTTGTATAAAATGTATTTAAGCTTGAAACTCATGTTGGTATAACTAAGTGAGAACATGTTAACATTCTGTTTAGTTGTACCATTTTGCTTGACACGTCATCCTGAAAAGTTTGTGCGGCCCTAGTTTGCCATGTGGTCGGAGTGTGAGGTGCGTGACCTATGCACACGTAGACGTGGACAAGTCAAACCAGGGGGGACCTGCCGATCACCCATAATGTAGAGAGCGGATCCCATGCACGTGTTGGGAGGAATCGGAGATAGGGCCTGCTTCGAAAACCGTAGAAGGAATGGTGGTCAGCTTTTACTGGCTAAGTTAGAATAACCATAAAATTCAAAGTGACACATTAGAGTGGTCGGAGAAATCGTAATAGCTTTATTGAAGTAAATCAAAATTACAAAAGGAGTACATATCTCAGTGGTTAAGCATAGAAACGTCTAAGCTTGTCAATGTGCCACGAGTTTGGTACGTCCGTACCATCTAGGTGAGCTAACCTATAAGACGTTGGTCGTGTGACTTCCTTGATCATGAAGGGCCCCGCCCATGGGGTTATGAGTTTATGGACACCAGCTTGGTTCATCTTCCACTTCAGGACCAGGTCCCCGATCATGAAGAACTGCTCTTTAACATTCTTATTGTAGTACCTGCACAAAACAGTAAGGTATTTGGCCATACGTACACAAGAATCGAGCCACTTCTCTTTTGCACTATTCACTTCTAGCTCCCGTACTTCATTGACCTTGCCTTCGTCGAAGTTCTCTACATATGCTAATCTCAAAGCTATATCTGCTGGGAGGACTGCCTCAGCGCCGTAAACCATAAAGTATGGTGAGACGCCGATGTTACGACTAGGCTGAGTTCTGAGGCCCCAGACCATGGCTGGTAACTCTTTGAGCCATCTTCCGGGAGATTTGTCATTTTCTATGTACATCCTCTTCTTCAATGCGTCCAAGATCATGCCATTTGCCCGCTCAACTTGTCCATTAGCTCTAGAGTGCGCCACCGAGACGTATTTTACAACTATGCTCCTTTCATCGCAGAAGTCCCAAAAAGCGTTCCCGGTGAACTGAGTACCCAGATCAGTGATGATGCTGTTGGGTATGCCGAAATGGTGGATGACCTGGTCAAGGAATGTGACAGCCTTTTCTAAGGATGCCTGTACCAGAGGCATGTATTCTATCCACTTAGAAAATTTGTCGATCAGCATGAAGACGCATGTAAATTTTCCAGGAGCCGGTTTGAAGGGCCCGATCATATCCAGTCCCCAACATGCGAAGGGCCAAGAGGCTGGTATTGTCTGGATCTCATGTGCTGGTACGTGGATTCTCTTGGCGAAGAACTGACAACCCTCACAGTGGCGGACTAGCTTCTCTGCATCGGCTACTGCTGACGACCAATAGAACCCTACTCGGAAAGCCTTACCGACCAGCGTTCTTGAGGCCACGTGGTTGCCGCAGGAGCCAGAGTGGATTTGGTCCAGGAGATGTTCGCCATCCTCCTAGGTTATACACTTCATCAAGATTTCCTCCTTTGCGTTCTTGCGCCATAACTTGCCAAGGTACTGCTTACTGCGACGTATTAGGTGCTCATTTTCTGTCCAATCAGTGTAACCACTGCCATCTATTAGGTACTTGATGAAAGGTATTCTCTAGTCGGGCTCATGAGTGGTCGAAGGTGTTTCGGTGGTGCTCAACGCTGGAACCGTAGCCACCAATTGCTGGTCTAGAGGCTTGTCTGCCGTGGAATCTTCCTCTTCAATGGAAGGCGTGAGCAGGTCTTGGACGAATACGCCATGTGGGATTTTGGCTCAGGATGATCCTAACTTTGACAGTACATCCGCTGCTTGATTCTTGTCCTGGACCACGTGTATGTACTCGATGCCATAGAACCTACCTTCTAGCTTTCTGATAGATTTGCAGTATGCATCCATCTTTTCGCTGGTCATGTCCCTGTCCTTGTTGAGTTGGTTGATGACCAGAGTTGAGTCTCCATAGACATAGAGATGTTTAACGCCAAGCTCAACCGCAATGCGCAAACCATGTAGGCATGCCTCGTACTGGGCGGCATTATTAGATGCTGGGAAATAAATCCTGAGAACGTACCGGAGCTGCTCCTTGGATGGTGACATGAAAAGGACTCCTGCTCCCGCACCGTCAATGTTGAGAGAGCCATCAAAGTACATCGTCCAATACTCATCGGATCCCGGAGAGGCAGGCGTGCTTAAGTCTGTCCACTCGACGATGAAATCGACGAGTGCCTGAGACTTGATTGTAGTATGGCTTGCAAATTCCAAGGAGAAGGGGCATAGCTCCATTGCCCATTTAATGATGCGCCCATTCACATCCTTGTTGCTAATGATGTCTCGCAGAGGGTACTTAGTCATAACCACCACACGATATCCGTCGAAGTAGTGTTTCAACTTTTGGGATGTTATCGGTATGGCGTAGATCAACTTCTGAATCCATGGGTACCTGGTCTTGGACTCATTAAGTACCTCACTGATGAAATAGATTGGTCATTGTACCTTGTAGACATGGCCGGGCTCATCGCGCTCGACCACCATGGCCGTGGAGACCACTCGATTAGTAGCCGCAATGTAAAGCAGGAGTGTTTCGTCTTCTCTAGGAGCAGTGAGGACCGGAGGTGACGTAAGGTATTGTTTCAGCTATGTGAAGGCAGCATCTGCTTCCTTCGACCACTCAAACTTTTCGGATGCTTTGAGCAGTTTAAAGAATGGTAATCCTTTTTCACCTAATCTTGATATGAAACGGCTGAGGGCGGCCATGCATCCGGTAAGCTTCTAAACATCCTTCAACTTTTTGGGCTGCTTCATGTCCAAGACAGCTTTGACTTTCTCTGGGTTAGGGCGTATGCCATCGTGACTGACGATGTTGCCAAGTAGTATGCCATTAGGAACACCAAAGATGCACTTTCTTGGGTTTAATTTCCACTGGAATGTGTTAAGGGCTGCAAAGGTGCGTTCCAGGTTGTCAACAAGGGTATGTGCTTCCTTGGTTTTGACAACTATATCATCAACATAAGCCTCGATGAGGCCATCTTTTATCTCGTCGTTGAGGCAGGCCTATATAGCGCGTTGGTAGGTAGCCCCAGCGTTCTTGAGCCCGAACGACATGGTCGTGTAGTAGTAGGCGCCAAAAGGCGTGATAAAAGATGTCTTGATCTGGTCGTCCTTTTTGAGAGCGATCTGGTGATAACCTGAGTAGCAATCTAGAAAGGAAAGCAGCTCGCAACCGGCGGTTGAATCTACGACCTCGTCTATGCGAGGTAAGCTGAAGGGGTCCTTAGGGCAGTGTTTGTTGAGATCAGTGTAATCAATGCACATTCTCCATTCATTATTCTTTTTGCGTACAAGAACTGGGTTGGCTAACCACTCTGGATGATACACTTCTTTGATAAATCCAACTGCCAAAAGCCGCGTAACTTCTACCTAATCGCCTCCTTTTTGTCGCGAGCGAACCATCGTAGCTTCTGCTTGATAGGTTTGGCCTTGCTGTTGACATTCAAGGAGTGCTCGATCATGTTTCGAGGTACACCGGGCATGTCAGCAGGTTTCCATGCAAACACATCCACATTGCTCCTTAGGAACCTGATGAGCGTGTCTTCCTATTTGGGATCCAGGTTGGCCCCGATAAGGGCCATTTTGCTGGGATCACCGTCGACCAACTAGATCACCTTGTGCTCCTTGGACTTGATGTTCTTGCGTGGAGCCTCAAGCTCTGGGATCTCTAGGTGGTCGACCGAGGTCTTCTTGGCATCGAGCATGGTCTTGGCCATGTGGATAGAGAGGTCGTGAGCCTCTGCTATTTTGAAACTGTCGTCCTTGTAGGTATAAGTTGCGTACACGTTGCCCCGGAGGGTTAAAACTCCTTTCTCGGTAGGCATCTTGAGCACCAGATACCTGTAATGAGGTATGGCCATGAACTTGGTGAGCAACGGTCGACCAAGAATAGCATGGTAGGTGCTGTCGAAGTCAGCGACCACGAAGTTGACATAGTCAGTACGGAAGTGGTCCGAAGTCCCAAATTGCACAGGTAACGTGATCTGCCCGAGAGGTGTAGAGCTCTGTCTGGGGAGAACACCCCAGAACTATGCCTTGTACGGCTTGAGGTCCACCTGGGCTATTTTCAGGGCAGGCAGACTGTTCTTGAATAGTATATCGATGGAGCTACCGCCATCGATCAGTACTCTATCGAACTGAACCTTGTTCATACAAGGATCGAGGACCAGGGGAAAACATCCAGGCTCAGGTATTGTGGCCCATTGGTCCTTTCTGCTGAAGGAGATTTCACGGTGAGACCACGGAGGGAGCCATGGATCGGTGAGGAGGTTGTCGGAATTGGCCACATTCAAGCAAGCGCGGGCGAGCAGCTTGCGTTCTTGTTTGGTCTCGATGGACACTTTGCCTCCGATGATGGTGTGCACATGATCAGTTGGCTTGACATACTTGTGATGAGGATCTGCGTCTTCATTGTCGTTGTCCTCATTGCGCTGTTCCCCTGCGTTGTTAGGCTTGTCGGACGTATCCGAAGCCTGTTGACGCATGTAGATAGTCTTGAGAATGCGGCAATTCTCCATGGTATGGTTTGACTTAGGATGGAGCTGGCAGGGCCCTTTCAATGCTTTGGCGTAGTTGTCTTCATAGTTACGACGTCCGCCACCTTTTTTAACAGTGTTGACCTCGCCGTCGTTTTCCTGAGCACGCTTTCCCCTGTAATCATCGTGGCGATTACGCCGCTGATTACGTTGGTCGCGGTGGTTGCGGGAGTCGTTGCGCTGGTTGCGGCGGTCAAAATTGTCGTTCCGACCACGGTTGTCGTGGTAGTCGTCGTGGTGTGGGGAGTGGTCAGAGCGTGGAACCCTTGCTGCTTCTTTGATAATTATCTTTTTAGCGTCATCGGCATCAGCATATTTCTTAGCGGTGGCCAGGAGCGCTGTGACCGATTTAGGTCTCTTGCGGAGGAGCTTGTCCCTTAGGGTGTCATGGAAGCGGAGGCCAGTGATGAAAGCCTCAATTGCCTCATTGTCGAAGATTGATGGGACCTTGATGCGCATCTCCGAGAAACACCGGACGTACTCACATAGTGGCTCATCTTTCCGATCTCGAATCCATTGCAGATCGTATTTGTTTCCTGGTTGTTCGCAAGTAGCAATGAAGTTGTCAATGAAAGCCTACTTGAGCTCTTGCCAAGAATCAAAGTAGTTCACCAGCAAGCTGACCAGCCATTGGTGACCTACATGGCCAACAGCGACTGGGAAGTAGTTAGACATGACGTGCTCGTCAGCCATGGCTAATCTGCATGCAGTTTCATAGAGCATGACCCATAATTCGGGGTTCTCCTTGCCGTCGTACTTCTAAAGTTTCTCGAGCTTGAAGTTCTTGGGCCATATGACTTGGCAAAGGTGCGGGGTAAACTGCTTCAAACCTGGTGGGCCGTGGGCAGTGTCATATTCCATACGGCGATAACTTTCATGGGATGCTCGATCGTTGGCTCTCTGGTTGATGCGATCGTGCAGATCATGTTCCCCAAGATAGCGACGAAGATCGTTATTGCCATCACGGCGATCCCGGTTGCCATCCTAATTAGCCCTGCGACCGTGGTTACCACGGCGATTATCGCGGTTATCTCGGTGGTTGTCATCCCGAACGTCGCGGCAATTGTCCTCCCGACAGCGGTTGTCATCCTGACCACCATCATGACCACCGTCTCTACCATGACGGTTGTCTAATGGGTCATTGTTGTGCGAGCCACATTGGTTGGGTGGCTGTGAGCGACTTGAATATTGGCGGCTGTGGCTTGATTCGACTGAAACGGATGGAGCCCAGGCTTGATTCACCATCTCTACGGTCTGAGCCATAGCAGCTGTCAGATAAGCTTGTATATCATCACGGACTGCCTGGGTTTCCAGGGTGTTGGGTAGCCATTGCATTGTCGCCATGGTGACGGCTACGTTGGCGCTTAGAGTCCTAAAGACCTATTTGTCCCCCACCCTGTCGAAAGCATTGTTGAGGTTGCATGGCTGGACCCTTATGCGTCGTGCCTCCTCTTCTGCTTCAGCTTCGATTTGCCAGTGATTAAACCGATCAATATTGCATGTCTCGCGAGCAATCCTTTCTTGTTCTATTTCACCAACTGCTGGCGGTTCATCATTGCTGACAACATTGATCAAATCCCCTTGCCTTGGCGGGAAAGACGGGAATTGTGGGAACCCCGGGGCATGGTCTGGGATATCTAGATTGTATTCAACGCCTTCATCGTCGTGATGCTAGAGCTCAGTGTGGACGGAGGCATTAGATGCGATGCCAGACGAGGAGCTGGAGTCACCCTCTTGGACCGTGTGGACGGATCCTTCTTGATAGTCCTTAATCCGGATTATGTTGATGAAGTTGTGAGGCTTCGGCAGAGGTCGATGTATAAGACATAGATCTGAGCAGCGCTGTATATTATACGTGTAGTTGGAGGCAACATTTTGCAGGCCATAGGGCTAGGCCTGGTAGTTCTCCGTCAAGGCTTCGCACTCAGAGAGCCAGAGTCCCATCGTGGAGGCTGGCCGGCGACGAGCGGAGCGCCCGTTTAGGAGTAGATATGACCATGAGATCTGTACCAAGTCATGCAGGATGACTGGCCCGAGCAGGTTGAGTAGATCTATTGTGGGGAGTGGTTACCTGCTCATTAGGTCGATTTTGAATTGCACTTACCAGAGCTAGGGTTTCGGCGAGTTTGGTGCCGACCCAATCAATGGAGTCGAGCAGGTCGGTGTTGTCGATCTGCTTCCCTTTGTAGCGGGGAAGCGGACGATGAGTGGTCGGCGTGGCTGAAGATGATGCAGGTGTGGTCGGAGCCAGATGTACCATGGTTGGAACCCAATCCATCGTGGTCAGAGCCGTATCCACCGTGGTCAGAGCCATAGCCGATGCAGGTGAAGCAGTGGTCGACGTAGACTGAATCCACGCCTCCTCCGTGGTCATGGTGATGAAGTCATCGGAGCCGGTGGTCTAGGTGATCTGGCCGACGGTGAACATGAGGCCGTTCGGCGTAGCCATGGAGCCAGAGATGATGACCATCTTATTTGCTTGGAGAGCAGTACGCACACCCCCTACCTAGCGCGCCACTGTAGATGAAATATGGTCGGCAATCTACCTAGGGGTATGCCCAAGGTAGTAGATTGTCGATAGATAGATGTGCAAGCCACAAACAAGACGGTGACGCAAGATGGACATGAGGTTTTATCCAGGTTCAGCCACCAAGAAGGCGTAATACCTACGTGCTGCGTCTGATTGTATTGCTGTATGTCAATGAGAGATGCTTTTTAGAGGGGTCCCCTGCCCACCTTATATAGTCCGAGGGGTAGGGTTATAGATCTAGAAACTAATCCTAGCTAGTTACAATTGCCATAGGTGGCCGGATAAGGATTCCTATTCTACCCGACTAGGATCTTGCTTGATCGCCAAATCTACCTTGACTCCTTGCGTGAGACTCCGAACAGGTTGGCCGGGCCGCACGTCGTCTTTTGGTGGACCGGACCCACTGATCCGTGCTAGCCCAAGCTTAACCGTAAGGGTATAGGGGTTAATACCCCCACAGGACCGATGTCCCATTACTGTGCACCTTCCTTGAGAACCTCTTGGGGAACGACCTAGAGTACGACTCCAATGACATTGACTACTATTCACCACCCCGCATGTGCTACCACGTTGATGGTGAGGTTCTTGATGAGGAGGCACCCAAGCTCACACTGCTAGACCAGAGTTCCCATAGCCGTGTGGCCTTCCTCTAGGAGAAGGAGGATCGCCAGTGTGCTCATCAGGTGGACCTAGAGGCCACCAAGGTAGAGCTTGAGCGCTATAGGCAGGACCTTGCACGGCAATGAGCCATGCACCCTCTTGGCGATGACAACGATGCCTGCACGGTGGCTCCCAACGGCCTCTGCTTTCCCCATGTGGCATACAACATGGTGGCCATCGCCTGCTGCCTAGAAGACATCTCTAACATGCCAGACCCTAAGACCAATGAGCGACTGAATGAGGCAAAGCGGCTCGTCCGCGTCACCCTCGAGTAGTAGACCGAGAGCTCGGCATTCTGGCACCGCGCCACACTCTCCCAACCATGCCAGATGACGGCCACTCCCAACAGGGACCAGTCCAATGTGCACACCCCATAGGTAGGGGGACCAGCAGTGGCACCTCTGGTAATAGCTTTGATCGGCCATGGACTTAGGGCACCAAGCCTCGGTAGGAGCAAAGGCTTAACCTATCTCCTCAGCATCCCCCAAGCCACCTAATCGATGATGACTACGACATCCGCAACACCATCGAAGCCAAGCACCATGCTTAGGCGCAGACCCATACCCCTAAGCGATAGGACTAGGGTGCTGCCTCGGATCACTTCAACCCCTCAGCATTTGGGGCAGTGATCCAGGTGGCTCCAAACCATAGGTGTTTCCATCCACCGATGCACATCTCCAAGTACGATGGTGAGACCAACCCAGATCATTGGATAGAGGACTACTGCCTCACCATGAAGTCTAGGGGGTCTAATGATGACTTCACCATCAGTACCTACCCCTGCTTCTATCAAGCTCAACCAGAGCTTGGCTTGAGCAGCTTGAGCCTGGCAGCATCCGCTGCTGGGGCGATCTCCATTTGGTCTTCATCGGCCACTTCCAAGGTACGTACACTCAGCCTAGGAACTCATGGGATCTCCACAACTATAGGCAAAGGTCCAACAAGACCCTACGGGAGTATATCCGGTGTTTCTCCAAGAAGCGCAATGAGCTCCCCAACATCACTGACGCTAATGTCATTAACGCCTTCATCTACGGCACGACCTGTGAGGCACTCATCCACGTGCTTGCCTGTGAGAACCCACGCACAATGCAGGAGCTCCTGGACATCACCACCTAGTATGCCACTAACGAGGAGGCAGTCTAGGCCAACTTTAGCAGCAAAGCTAAGGCCATCGGTCACCTCAGCGGACGCAACGATGACAACCATGCCTCATCTTAGCGATGCCACAACAGGAGGAACAAGGACCAGAAGTGCCATGGGGAGGAGATGGTGGCCATGGCCAACTACATCGCTAGACATCAATCTCACGGGTGAGGTAGACATCCAGAACATGTCGAGAAGGCTCTCAAGGCCCCCTGCCCATTGCATGGGAGGTAGCCAAAGCACCTCCTCAAGGACTATGCCACCATGAAGGGCTACATCAGTGGCACCCTCGGCTAATAGGGTGAGGCCTAGAAGCCTACCTTGAAGGGCAGCAATGGGTGGCAAATGCCTAGGAGGAAGACACCGAGTTCCCCAAGGGTGAGCACTGCCTCATGAACTTTGGGGGCTCCCATGCCTACAAATCCCACTAGTAGTTCTGCATCACCGAACAAGAGGTGAATGCTGTTCACACCCTCGCCGCTCTGATGTGGCTCCAATGGTCCCAAATAGGCATCACCTTTGACTAGGAAGACCACCCCAATCGCATCCCTCATCCAGGGCACTACCTGCTCATGGTCAGCCCGATTATGGGCACCACACGCCTCACCAAAGTGCTGATGGACAAGGGCAGCAGCCTCAACATACTCTATGCCAGCACCCTTGACAAGATGGGCATCCCCCATAGAAACATGTGCCCTAGCAAGGCATCGTTCTATGGGATCATGCCGGGGAAGGAAGTCGTGCCCCTTAGGCACATCTGGCTCAACGTCACCTTCAACCAGCCAAACAACTTTCATAAGGAGCCACTCACCTTTGAGGTGGTTGACTTCCCTGGCATCTACCTTGCCCTCCTTGGTCGACCATGCTTGGCCAAGTTCATGGCTGTCCCCAACTACACCTACCTAAAGCTCAAGATGCCTGGCCTGAAGGGGGTCATCACCGTCAAGGGTAGCTTCAAGCAAGCCTACTACTATGAGCAAGACTGTGTTGTCCAAGCAGATGCACTCATCGCCCCCTATGCTCTCGATGGCCCTGGCCATGACATAGGAGGGGCACCAGCAGAGGAAGCAACCAAGGCAGTAGCGGTGCTCGATTGACCGAGCATTGACAAGGCAGACAAGGTTCCTAGCGGCAATGGTGGACTGACCGGCCCCTCAATCCAGGTGCTTGGCCACCTAGAAGGGTTGACCCGATCGAGGTGAGTTCTGCCCTTTCCCCATGAGGGAAGGCCAAACATCGAGCCATCTGCCTAGGAGCGCCATCTCCCAAACCATGGCCCACCTGCCGACCTCCTTCGCCAGCCTACCTCTCCAACAATAAAAACCAAGATAAGTCCCATCGTCCTGACCCTCTTGCTTTGCTTGTGTCTATAACCATCTCCTTTAACCCGAGCCACCCAAGCGGTAGCTCGGCTGCACCAGAGGATCGATCGAGCTAACCATCAGCTGACTTTTCTAAAGGAGGACTCCTGTAAAGGGCCCCCCTGAGCGAGGCAAGGATGGGATGGATAGAGCAAGAGGACCAGGCAAAGGATCGACAAGGTGCTAATGGAATGGCCCTGACCGTCTTGTTACTAGCTCCGTCATCTTCCCTTTCTCTTGTGTCCATTCTATTTTCTTTGTAGGTACCTGCATGTCTCCCAATCATTCAATGGATCACACCACTCCACCACACAATGGTCTAGGGGGCCCCAGAAGGGGCATCGCTAAGGGTTCTTAGGTCAACCCACTGGGCTTTAGGGCCGCCCAAAGCACCTAAAGTGCGAGGGACGCTCAGGAGATGAGTGATGTCTGAGTACCAATTTCAAGCCACTCGTGGTGACCCATAGAAGGAGGCAGTGAGCCCTCGAGTACCGACAGATGGGCTTAGGAACTATACGAGTGGCTCGATCGGGAAGCCAAGGATCTCCCCTCTAGGGGGACATGACCAGGGCATAGAATGACCATAAAACCCAGGGTTCTCATGGACTTACCCGCTAGTAGCATGAGCATAGCGATCTTGGCCAACGAGGCCATTGTCATAATAGCCCATCCCAATGAGGGACTAAATCTCTGAGCATGACTCAAGAGCAATGGGATTGCAAATGAAAGTAATTTCATTTCATTAATTGGGAATGACCTAATTACAATATATGGTGGCAAAAATAGCTAAACAACGCAAGGCGTAGGCACCATAGCAAGGCACCGGAGAAGGCATGTTGGTGACCGGCCATGCAAGTGACCCTACCTCCCCAAGAGGGACAACCTCTATTGAAGGGGGAGGTTGAGGTCCCTAAGCCCAGAAACTCAGTGAGCCACCCATAGGAGGGGCAGAGTGCACTAAGAAGAGGTAGAGATCTCCCAGCTCCAGCTCAGGGACTGGCCTGATATCAGGCACCCAAGCCCTCTAGGGAGCGCAACGTCTGGCCCGACCACACATTCGGATGGATGACTAGGGGGCCGAGGGTAGCAACGTGGAGCTTGGGCACCTCCAAGCATCACATGTGCTCAGAAGCCTACTGACATTACCTCGTTGATCCCACACACATGCCCTCACTACCCCCATCGATGACGCCATGGGAGCAGCTCAAGAGGGTAGGTCAGCTATCGCCCATTCACGCTGCGATGGGCAAGCACTGTTGTGCCCATAGAAAGCCCTAGCCACGTGACTCTCTCACTCTCAAGCTATGGCTAGGGCCGCGCTAGCGTCCTTCCCACCCTCAAAGAAGCAACCGCCTAGCGCACCAAGGTAGGCTCACCCGCATGGAAGCATCACACTTCATCGTCATCATCATCGCCAAAGAAGATGGATCTTAGAACAAGGAGAGAAGGGGCTAGAGGAAGGGATTGAAGATGTCGTGTCCCCCGAGGCTCCCCCTTTAGAGCCTAGACGATGAGTTGTGAGCAGCTCTGGACCCTCCGATCAGCCACCAACAGCCTAGAGGGGCCCTAGGGAACTAGCTAGGTATCTCTTCAACCCCCATAGCATGCCTCTAGGCAGTTGCATGATGATAGCCACATAGTAAAGGTAGAGTCAGGTAACCATTGAAAACTAGTCAAGTCCCCGCTCCACTTTCCACTACGCACGCCACCCACTCCACGCACGCCTCCTCGTGGGACTTGAGGGGATTTGAGTCCCCTTGAGCCCATCGGCTATCATCGATAGCCTGGATGCATGCGCACCAAGTGTCATGGCTCCTCCTCCACTAGATTTGCTCCACGTGGCCCTAACGTCCCATCTCCCAAACAAAGTGGGATGGCGCGGGAATGCACGCCATAACTCCTCCTCTAGGCACGATGGCCCAGACGCCATCAACCACCTATGCAAGACATTAGCAGAAGGGACATGCCCAGAAGCCACCACTCCCACTAATAGGGAGGCCCCACAATATCCTTAGGGGCTGCGCTAGCACCCTAGATGGAGCAACCTGAACCCCTGATTGATGATCGCTTGGGTGACACACCCCCAAAACTAGCCAACTCCCTAGAGTTGGGGTGGGAGCCACTGAGCAAAGGACCCAATGAGGCCCCCATCCAAGGCTCAACATGCTCCCAGTACCTCGATCTATGGCCATAGAAGGTTAGCCCTAGAAGGCCAGCTCCAGAGGATCGAGACTTGCTACCGCAACCCTTAGGAGGGCATGGCGCTCTAGATGATCAGATGGCCCCATTGTAGAGCCCAGATGTTCTGATCACCCGACCCATGGCAGGCTCTGATAAAAAAGGAGGGCACCTCTAGGCTCAAGATCGACAACTCCCAGATGAGTTCGTTGAGCCTTTGCTCAAGTCGGAGACCTATGCGACATGGTCTCACAAAGGGATTAGCACCATCATCGTTCGGCCCTGATGATCGAGCAACGCCCATCACATCGAAGAAGAAGGCCCCAAGCAGGGCATAGCACCATTGTCAGCGGAAGCCATTCCCGCCAAGGAGGGTTCAGTCACTAGAAGATCGAATTCAATCCTTCATCGCTATCATGTCGTGTGAGGCCATGAAGGGCTCAGGGGCTACTGACGAGATCCAAACATATGAGTATGTTAAGCCTCGGGTCCAATGGTTCCCAAATGATGAAGACCCCCCCAACTGACCCCTCTAGGATTGCCTAGGGCCTTGGGGGCAATACCCATTAGGTACGCTCATGCACACCCTCTAAGAAGAAACCCAGCCGAGCTTGACTCCACCATGACCTCTGCTTGGGGCTCGTGGGCTTGCTCGAGCCCTGAGGCTCCCAATCTATGATGATAATTTGGCCTGGCCCTTGGCTCCTACCCCACCAACCATGCTAGCCAAGGCCTAGGCACAAGAAGACATGCCCCAAGCTACCGAGGCTCGGGGGCTCCCCGGTGCTGCCCATTAGGCATGGCATTGTCGGCCACTTTCCCAACAAGGTCACGCACGGGGCATGACATAAGAAGACAAAGCTTCCCCATGGCCTCTAGGGGCTTGGAGGCCCCCAAGCCCATGCATGAGCCCTAGAGCCAACCTCCTTCACCGCCAAGAAGACTCTAGAAGGTCCACCTAGGGGAGGCCGATCCAAGCCGACATAGCCTGACACACAGAGTGTCAGAATAGAGCAAACGGATGACACCCAAGGCTTCTTTGCCTCCATGTCACCACCACGGTCCACAGCGCATCACTGCAAGACCCTCCTGGACTCCGATGCATGTAGACCATAGACTAGTTCCCCCAAAACAGCATGTACCCTACCTATCTCGTTATATAAGGGATATGGTCGCACCTAGAGAGGGGGACAATCATGAGAAGACAGATCATTCCATTCCACTCCATCCTTTGGCCTCCGCTCTACATCAAGAGCAAGGCCACTCAGAGAGGAAAACTGAGAGCTCCTCCACATATCCCGTCATCTTCCTCCTCTCCAACGAGGGGAAAACTCCACTGGCGGTGAGGCAACATTAGGATTTGCACTGAGCTAACCCCCTACCAAATCTCTCTACAACCCTGTTGTAACCCCCCAATTTTGGGTGCTTTTGAGTATAAGGATCATCAGTTGCTGGACGTAGGGCATTGATTGGCCTGAACTAGGATAAACCGTTGTGTCCTCTCTATGATTCTTGTGTTCTTAAGTCCATCGGAGCCACCAAAGACACGTACTCTGACACCGACTCAAACAACAATGCTTGCCGTGGTTCCAACCCCATGATAGCAGGCAAAAGTAACCAATAGGGGCTAGACAGAGTTTAATCCACCTAATACAAAGTCAACAAAAGTTAACGCAGACATAGCGATTCCGTGGGTTAAACTCTGTCTGTTGAGCGTGGTGTAGATCAGGTCCTTTGGTCATTTGGTAGAGGTTTTCTAGCCCCTATTGGTTGGTTTTGCCTACTGGTTTCTTTCTGGTTCTCTTTTTGATCTGAAGTAAGGTAAACATGCATAACAGAATTCATCTAATCAAGTTTCTCGTCAATCTAATGCCTAATGGAGGAGCCACATATCTATTCAAAGTTCACTACACATATAAGAAAGTCTATGCATTGTAAATCTGACCAGGTCGGCAAATCTCACGTTATATAGGGAAACCAGTTTCATACTAGTACTTTCGTTGAATCCCTAGGAAACAATAAAATTGAAACTAAACAACAGAAAAGCAGAAGCAAAAGCACAAGCAATAGAAAATCAAAAGCTACAGAATACACCATATTTGAGGACAAATTTCAAATGCTAGAATACACTACATTCAAAAAATGTAAAGAGTGAATTACTAGTTTCTTATTCCAATTTCCCATTCAAAAAAATGGATTTCTTGGCAAAGCCTATAGTCCTCGCTGTAATACAGAGCCCTTTTCCCCCA
Source organism: Miscanthus floridulus (assembly GCF_019320115.1). Taxonomy (NCBI): domain Eukaryota; kingdom Viridiplantae; phylum Streptophyta; class Magnoliopsida; order Poales; family Poaceae; genus Miscanthus; species Miscanthus floridulus. The sequence goes on from NC_089591.1 coordinate 9,146,446, forward strand.
TCAATCTACATAGCCACAGACACAGCAAGGTGGCCGATGATCACAATTTGCACCACTATAGGGAGCGCCGTCAGCAACATGATTGTCGGCGTGGATCGAGCTATGACTTGTGGACGACGGTGAGCCGGTTGGCTAGAGAGGCGGAGTGGGACGATGTACGTTGATTGTGGAGGAGGCGAGGGAGGTTGCTGAGCAGGGGCTATAGTAGGAGTTCTTGAAATACCCTCTACAAACTGTCATGGGAATGCACAACAACTTTTGCGCAATGCAAGAGGGGTGTCAAACAATGGGAGTGAGGCTAGGCTTTGTACACATAGGGACACCAGGGCAGGAATAGTCTTCTGACGTGAGCGCACCATGTTCATAATACTACTAGTATCTGGGTAGTGAATATTTTAGATGGTCGGACCTTCTATCATCTAGTGAAGTATACAGTGCAGTCCAATCCAAGCAGTCCAAGGCTCATAGCAGTTGAGGGGCAACAGCTAGCTAGAGATGGCTACATGGTTTCATATGTTCTAATCGTCTACACTCCCTCGACTATGTTTAAAGCTGCCACTTCAGGAATCCAACTACCTTACTACTTCATGCTTGCAACCATAGACGGTATAGCTCCTATTTGTAGCACAGCCGATCAGGCAAAAGTTCTACTCATAGCTGTACAGGAGTTACATGTCTGGCCCATTCAAATTTACATTGTTCAGACTATTAGGCAAGCATACGGTTTCCATGAAACAGGTAAACATCATTTCGTCTAATATACTAGAGGGACGTGGTCGAGGGAAAAGTTGTGATTGTTTGTTGCAAAGTACATATCCGTGGTATGGTAACTAGTTGCCATCTATAAGAATGATTTCAGTTAGAATAAATGTCAATCGAGATCCTCAAACCAGCATGGAACGCAATAATAAGTTCATACAAATTGTACGGTTTGATATGAAGCATATTACCTTTATCCAAATACTCAAACCAGCATGGAACATGGTTGGAGAAATGCAAATGGGTAAGGGAAGAGGGGGAGCCAAAAGGTAGGTGATTGATGCGATGCTATCAGATGAGGTAAGGGGACGCTCCTTTCATATAGACTTTGTATGGCTGACGAAAGTGAAGCGAATGCGGCAGGAACAGCAGTCGAGGGGCAGACTGATTGCTACGACACTTTATAATGTTCTACGAGATCATATACATAGTGGGCAGACTTTCTATATCCAAAAGCAACCAATAGGGGCTAGAAACTAGTTAACAAATGACCAAAGGGACTGAGCTACACCATGCTCAACATAGTTTAACCCACCTCATACAAAGTTCAACAGAAGTTAACACAAACATGCATGCAAATAATACATCACATACGGTCGTACCACAGACCAAACCTAGTCATGACTTGTACTACTAATATGTCCCATGGATCATGGGTCGAGGCGAGCATGTAGGATCTCATCCTTGTTCACCTTTGCTAAGACGGCGTTGGTGGTCGGCTCAACGCTCACGAATAGATCATCCATAAAATCTTGATCATCTAGTGCCGGCAAAAAAGCCAGGTGCACCACCAAGACTTTCACCTCTATGCCAAACTAAAGCTAAATAGTAGCCAGTGCCATAGTAGCCCCATGACAAATGGCTTCGGACACCATGGCCTGAAGGCGAGCTGGTAGGGCTCAGAGACTGTAACACCCCGGGTGTTTAAATATTATAAACATGACATGTCATCATATGCATTGCAAGGCATTGGTCATATTGCAAACTTTGATATGCATTCACTAAAACAAGTTTACATTTATGTTAGGAGTGTTGAATTGAATTGTTTGAATCAAGTTCAAAAATTTGGTTTGGATTTGAATTTTCGAGAAAATCCTGATTTTCAGTATTTAAATCCTACCCTAAAAACTCATTTCAAAATCTAAGCACATTTTGGGGATGAGCCCAAAAGCAAAACTGTAGAGCTTGTCAAGTTATACAAAGTTTGTTTTTGGAGTTTTCAAAGTTGTTATGAAAAATTTGATGTAATTCAAAAAGGCGTAATTCGTTAAATGTCCCCTATTTGAATTCAAAAGGTCATTTCAAAATATAGACCGAATTAGGGGTTGGTTATAAAAGAAAAGTTGTAGAACTTTTGATTTTGTATAACTTTTATTTTTGGAGATTTTTGAGTTGTTATACAAATTTGTGAGTAATTTGAATTTGAAAATGCATGGCAATTCTGTAATTACTGTGAATAGTGTTCACCGCCTAAGCTACATCGCCGACGACCTTCGGCTTGCTTCCAGGCGTGTCGTGGCCATCTATGGCATCGCGCTAGCATGGGAAAAGGCTTCTGCGTGGCTTCCTTGAGCTTCTGAGCCACTCTATAAGGCCGAGACGCCGTCGTCGTCGTTCCTTCTTCTTCTCTTTTTTCTCGTTGCCCTTGCTCATCTCCGGTGAGTCCGTGTCATCGCTGTAGTGCCTCTCCAGCCTCAGCAAAGCTTTCCACAACTCTACCTGCTCCTTGCGTGCTTAGCCAACCTACCATTGCAGCTTGATTTCGCCGGGAGTCACCGTTCATCGCTGTTCTTCTTCGCGGCCAGCAGCGTCGCCGTCGCGTTCGCCTCACCGTGGCCAGTGCTCCAAGGTGCGTATCCGTCCTTGATTTGTAGCCCTTCTGCTTCACCATGTTACCGTGGTCCTTTGTGACCTTTTGATTGAACCATTCCTCCACTGCAGTCATCGGGAGTCGAGCTTGCCATCGTCGCCGTTGCTGTCACCGTCGTCTGACGCCACCTTTGCTGCTCATCGTCTACCGCACGTTCTAACACGTTTGTGGTGAGCTTCTGTTGCTTCTCGAGTAGTTTTAGAGAGCTCTAGCAAGCTCTAGTTGCTTGAACGCCACGGTGCCGCTGTGTCCTGCTTGGCCGAGCCGCCATGGCCGGCGTAGTGCTCGGTCCTAGCCACGTTTGGTCTCGATTGTGCCACCAATCGTTGCGCCTTGTTGTGGTGATCACCGTGGTGCCTTTGCCGTCGCTGTTGGTCTCACCATCGGCGAGGAAGTGTCGGTCAGCGCCGTCGTCGTCGAGGTCGAAGCTGGAGGTTGAAGATGACGGGTGGGGTCGGGTTGTCAGCGACTATGTAGTTCAAAATGAATTTTCTGTTTTTCAGATTTGAATGAATAGTGATGTAATTTGTTATTTTTGTGTAGATTAATTTAGAGTTCCAAAAATTATGACAATTTTTGTGTGACTTCTATGTGATGTATATTATTTAGGAAAAATATGAAATATTGTTTTTTAGTAATTTTTGAATATGATAAAAATTGCTCAATTAATTAATAAATGAGTTTCCATGATTTTTCTAGACTCAATTAATTATCCAAAAATTATGAAATTTGTTTTTCCACTTACTTATCATGTGATGAACCTTTACTAAAATTTTGAACTCAATTAGAATAAGTTGATTTATTTCATAATTCTTAATTAATTAATTAATTCATAAAAGCAAATAGTAACCTTTAATGATTTAGGTTTTGTTGAAATTTTGGATTGAGTGATGACCTTGGGTCATTAGTTGATAATGATCCTTGGCAATTGATGTATATATTACAAAAAAGATTTAGTTAGTTTGACTTGTAACTGTACCGCAAAGGAAAGTTGTATTCCAGTTAACTTTTGCATCCATCATCAAGCATCATGTTTCGTATTCCGCATCATGTTAAACATGGCATTATTACTACGTGTAGTGGACAAAGGTGAACACGTGGTAGTTAATCAAGTTGCAGAGGAGGTTAATCCGTCTGTTGAGGTCGGATCGAATACTTATGGAACGTCGCAGGAACTGGACTTTTCCGTCAACGAAGGCAAGCCCCGGATGCATACAACCCTACCTTGTGTTTTACAAATTGATTTCGCTTTTGCTTTTCTTTCTGCATTAAGTGATTAGGAGTTAAGTGAAAACCTAATTGGTGCATTACCAACCTTATTCTTCCATATCTACCCTGTTATTAGTTTTAATTCATATATGCCTAGTTTTGCTTAGCTATGCTTAGAACGATGAAAGTTGGGTGATTACCTATCATCTGCAAGTTTTAAATGGATCTTTGGTTACTTATGTGATCATGAAATATGAGCATGTGGAGTAATAAATCTAGACAGAGCGGACTAGGTGTGTGTGAGCCATAAGACATGGAGGTCTTGTGAGCGGGTTCTTTCCGCCTGTGTCGGTTAAGGTCCGTACCGTTGTTGAACTGTGTGTGGTGAGACTTTGTAGTACTAACCACATACTCCGGTAAGCCTTAACTTGGCTATTCTATTACGAGAATGGCTACTCGCACACTGGGAGTGGAGAGATGGCAGGAATAGCGTGTACCCACATGGCAATGGGCTAGATTGGTGGAGTACTATGTTCTCAGGTGGCGTGGACCCGTTCTTGTTTTAGAAGATCCGAGGGTAGGTTGGTATATGTAGGTCGGGGACCTGCATATGTCGTGTGGTCTGGAATCCCCAGCTGGGTTTAATCGGTTCGAATCGTTGTTGCTCCTCGGTTATGGAGACTCACTTCTCTATTCATCATCGTAGTTTAATAACTGAAATTTGAGAAGGTGTTGGATATGAAGTTTCATGATCTCAATACGGATCGTGTCATCTTTATATATGATTATATGAAGTTTTTAATGTGAAATTAAAGAATTTTGTTAAAGAGCTTTTACACAAAATAACTTTGATTATTGCTAAAGCTATACCTTGAATCCCTGAGCCTGCATTCCTGAGTTTATCAGTTCTTATTTCGATTAAGTCTTGTTGAGTACTTTTGTACTCAGGGTTTGTTGACCCTTGTTGCAGGTGAGGCTCATGAGCAGATCTGTTTTGGATCGTGCTGCATGACTATTGTTCGATCTGACGATGAGAAGTAAATGTGTGGCCCTTGGGCAGGGCAGTTCTATTGTGTGTTTTGTATTATGTTATAATACCACTCCACTACTACATTTTGTATTAATTATCGAACTTAGTTTGTAAGGTTTGAAACCACTGGTTTGTAAACTAAGTTATTGTAAGACTTCCGCTGTTTTTACTCTGATGTATATATATTTGAATAAATGTTGTAATACTGCAATGACTCTATAATGTGATCCTGCTCAGAAATCGTGGATGATTCGGGGTTCCCCGAGGACACCCGACAGTCTTCTTAAGTTACCGGGAACATATGCATAGATGTCAAAGGTCGTTGGATGGTGACAGGTGCATGTGGGCCCTATAATTTAGGAGGTTCTGCCACAGAGACGCTCCTCTAGTGTAGTGGTTGGATCATTCATTTTATGCATAGGGAAGGTGACATCATAGACGGCAGTCGCGTTGACAAGCATGTTCTAGACCTCCTCCTCAGTGACCGCCTACTCATATCGCGCCTGGGCAACTTCTTGTTGGGCAATGCCAAGTGCGGCGCGCATGGCCTTCAGCTCATCACAAAGCTTGTCGGCATCTAGACTGGCCCATGAGTACAATTATATGGCCTTGAGGTAAGACTGCTTTAACTTAAAGTATTCTTCATCATCTGACAATTCATCACCAGAAGACTGTGCGGGGACAGGTGGGATCGACGGCGGCGTGCGGCTGAAAGGTCCTAATGGCTAGAGGGGGGTGAATAGCCTATAAAAATTTCTACAACAACACTTAAGCCAAGTGGTTAGTCAATTAAATAACAAAGCAAGTGTTGCGCTACCTACTAAAAATGCAAGCCTCCTATCCACATTTCTAGTTGCTATGATCTCTAATTCACACAAGAGAGGCTAAGTCACTACCACTAAGTTAGTGAGGTCTCAGAGACTAACTAAAGAGCCTCACTAAACTCTAGACCCGACACAAGCTAGCTCTCAAAACTAATTACTCTAAAGAGCTTGGCTACACTAGGAATGTAAATGCAAGATTAGGGTAGTGAGGTTATATCGCCGTGGCAAGAGATAATCAACCAATCAATCACAATGAGTACCAAGAAATCTTGGGGACAAGATGACACAAGATTTTTCACCAAGGTTTACTTTCTTACTGACAAGCTAGTCCTCATTGTGGCGATTCACTCACTTGGAGGTCCATGCGCTAATAGGCATCACATGCCTAACCTACAATCAGGTGCCGCACAACCAACACAAGATGAGGATCACACAAGCTACGAGCAATCCACTAGAGTACCTTTTGGCTCTCTACCGGGGAAAGGTCAACAACCCCTCACAATCACCATGATCAGAGCCAGAGACAATCACCTTCCTCCGCTCGATGATCCTCGCTACACTAAGCCATCTAGGTGGTGGCAACCACCAAGGGAAACAAGCAAAACTCATAGCAAAACACAATCACCAAGTGCCTCTAGATGCAATCACTCAAGCAATGCACTTGGAGTTACTCCCAATCTCACAAAGATGATGAATCAATGATGGAGATGAGTGGGAGGGCTTTGGCTAAGCTCACAAGGTTGCTATGTCAATGCAAATGGCCAAGAGAGTGAGCTAGAGCCTACCAAACACCTTATATAGGGATCCCCAACAAAAAGAGCTGTTGGCCCCCTCACTGCACACAAATCATGGCGACCGGAAGCGCCGGTCAGGGTGACCGGACACGCGACACCCAACGTCCAGTCCATGGATCTATGCCATGTGTCCCTTCAGTTTAATCTTAGCCACTTGATCCCAATAGTCACTAGCCTTCCTCGCATGGTTAAGTAATGACTGGACGCATCGTCCCGAAGACCAGACATGTCGTCCCAAAGACCGGACGGGCCGGTACCAAGTCAGCTCATGCATTCACCCAACTATTAAAACACATCGACCGAACGCGCCACTCCCCGCGGTCTCCTAGCATCAGGTCATTTCTAGTAAGGGTCCAGAGAGGAAAAATGATGATCGAACGCATCCGATCGTGCATGATCGGACTCACCATGACGTCCGATCCTATCTGGCTAACAAAGAAGCTCATGTCAGTGTACATCATCCCATGACCAGATGCAACCCTACGTGTCTGGTCATGGGATGATGTACGCTAACGTGAGCTCGAGTCTGCTAACTCCTTTATAATTGACTGGACTCACCAACCCAGGATCTGGTCACTTCGAGGCCTGAGTTCGATCACTGAAAACAATGTCTCCTCAACTCCAAACTTTGCCAAACTCCTCCACCCTAGATCAAATGTGCTAACCACCAAGTGTATCACCTTGTGCATGTGTGTTAGCATATTTTCACAAATATTTTTAAGGGTGTCAGCACTCCACTAGATCTAAATGCATATGCAATGAGTTAGAACATCTAGTGGCACTTTGATAACCACATTTTGATATGAGTTTCACCCCTCTTAATGGTACGGCTATCTATCCTAAATGTGATCACACCCACTAGGTGTCTTGATCACCAAAACAAAATGGCCCTATTGATTTCACCTTTGCCTTGAGCCCATTTTGTTTTTCTCTTTCTTCTTTTCCAAGTTCAAGCTCTTGATCAATGCCATGGTCACACCACCATCATCATGATCTTTATTGTTTGCTCCACCACTTTGAATGTGCTACCCTATCTCATGATCACTTAGAGTAAAAGGGTTAGCACTTAGGGTTTCATCAATTTACCAAAACCAAACTAGAGCTTTCAATCTCCCCCTTTTTGGAAGTTGATGACAACCCTTTCACAAAGATATGAATTGAAATTCAATTGAATCCATGTTGCTTTCCCAAGCATATTTACCATGTGTAAAAGGATATGGACAAGTTTCATGAACCCCAATTGGTAGCATTAGCTCCCCTACATATGTGCTAAGAGTTTGGATTGGAGCTTGCACATATGCATAGATAGGAACTATGGGAGGGCAATGTCTACCAAATGATGCTAAAGTATAAGAGATGGACCTTTGAAGCATGATGCCAATCGGACGGCACCAAATATACCATCCTTAGCACCATTGGTAGTTAGATAGCACTTGGAATTACTTGCAAAACACAAACACTCGATACCTCGTGAGATCAACATTATATGCAAGGTTCTAGTACCACTTGAAAAATAAAACCAAGGCATATCTCACTATCCTATGCATGCTAGTTTGTCATTTCATCATTCAAACCTATAACTAGCATACACCACACAAGCATGTAATTTTAATTTAAAACTTGTGCCATGCAAGCAAACATATGAAATGCACATTCAAATACATCAATCAAGTTTATGAGCTTGCTCCCCCTACATGTGTGCTCAAATTTTAATTTATCCCCTTCCTTTGTCATATTTCTCCCCCTATATCAAAGTTCTCCCATTTGTTATCTTTTCACTATATTTGTGCATTACTTCTCCCCCTTTGTCATCAATGACCACAAAGGTTCAATTTTAGATAGGTTAAGATTATCAAAGTCAATCAATGGGGTGAGGATCATTTTCCCAAATTTGGTTCAATCTAGAACACTTGCCAAAAATATTTAACTCAGTTTGATCCAAGGACAAGCTTCTTCATGCCTCATTTGAAGGGTTATCTTGTACCATGTTGAGTTAAACACATAGCTCATTTTTTAGATCAAACATTAGGTTCACAAGCCCACAAACATGTCATATGCTACCACTAGATCAAGTCAAGCATAGAAGCAATAGTGGTACTATACAAGCATCAGATTCATTTAATTTTCTATGAATGAGCCTATAAGACATGAGGAATGACTAGATGCACTAAACAAATCCTTAGCAAAGGATGTATACATGCCAATCAACTTTTACCTTGGTCGAAGGAGAGGCATCTCATATGAGTGGGAGTGCATCAACACATATTTGAGAAATCCAATATGTTCAACTCATTCCTTAGCTTCCAAATCCCTTTCTCATCTAGTGACTTGGTGAATATATCAGTGAGTTGATCTTCGGTGCCCACACTTTCAATGCAAATGTCCCCTTTTTACTAATGATCTCTTATGAAATGGTGGCAGACATCAATGTGCTTTGTTCTTGCATGTTGAACCAGATTGTTGGTTTGCTTGATTGCACTCTCATTATCACATAGCAATGGTACTTTCTTGAACATGATTCCAAAGTCATTCAAGGTGGCCTTCATCCAAAGAATTTGTGCAAAACAACTACCGGCGGATATGTATTTGACTTCGGTGGTTGATAATGCAACACTATTTTGCTTCTTTGATAACCATGAAACAAGTGATCTTCTCAACAATTGACAAGAGCTCGAAGTGCTTTTCCTTTCAACCTTGCATCCCGCATAGTCGGAGTCCGAATATCTAACAAGTTCAAACTTTGCTCCTTTGGGATACCACAAACCAACATTTTGTGTATGCTTCAAGTACCTCAATATTCTCTTTGTTGCCTTCAAATGACTTTCTCTTGGTGAGGCTTGAAATCTTACACACATGCACACACTAAACATGACATCTGGCCTTGATGTGGTCACATAGAGCAGGCTTCCAATCATAGGCTGATACAACTTTTGATCCACCGTATTGCCACTTGCATCACTATCCGAATTATCATTTTTCCCATTGGTGTACTAATGGCTTTGCTATCATTCATGCCAAACTTCTTGAGCATGTCTTTGATGTACTTGCCTTGACTCACAAAGGTACCATTCTTCAAATGCTTAATTTGAAGACCAAGGAAGTAACTCAACTCTCTAGTCATGGACATCTCAAACTCATTAGCCATCATCTTTACAAACTCTTCACAAAAGTCTTGATTGGTTGATCAAAATATAATGTCATCAACATAGATTTGCAACACAAACAAGTCCTTTCCAATCTTCTTGGTGAAAAGAGTGGTGTCAACCTTGCCCATCTCGAATCCCTTTAGGAGTACACTACTACACTCACACATTTCATAGCCGCGTCGTAACTGATATCGTAGTCCAATTTTGGCCTCAGTAGTAAGCTGTCTATAGTGATGGCCATAGCCTTCACCGTCACCATCTGAGACCGACAGTGGTGTACATTAACACTGCCAATTGGATTATGATCCATCCATGATTAGGTCCTTACTTTCATCACATTGGAGCAAGACCTGGCTGTGGATGTGCACTAACACTGCCACATTGGCAAAATATCTGCCTATGTCGAGGCTATCAAAACCGTCATGTGAGCACATCAATCACCTATGTAGCGGTCACCAGCACCGTCTCCTTGTAGTTCGACATGACTATCAGTGGTGCGGGTTCACTACCAGTTTGGCAGCCAAGATGCCTATGTAGAGGTTAACACCACCATCGCTTTAGCATATGATCCCCTAGTACAAAGGTCATGGTCACTGTCGCCTTGCACCACGATCTGCCTTTGATGATCATTTAGTCGATGTTGGGTTATTAAAGGATTTGGCGGTGATATACTTTTGATCCATGCCACATCATATGTATAGCAACGGTGACATAATTTCATCCAGTTTCACAATAGTTACTAATTCAGTTGGGCTCTTAATACATGAACACAAAGCGTATAGATATATAATCATTACATCCATTAATCATGTTCACAAACAAGAGTACTTTTTACAAAAACAATGGACGCTACCATAACATCTTTCTCAACTGATATACTAACACAAGCGGTACATAGAGCATACTAAAGGTAATGATCTATACAGACTTACATAATAAAATGACATAGCTGTGCTCCTTCTATGTGGCAATCCTACTTGTAAGGCAAAATGAATATAATTAGTGCATCCTTCAGATTGGTGGCCAATGCACCATGGAACCCCTCTTATTCATGTCTGATCCACAACCTAAACAAAGTAGCAGAATTAATAATATTGAACATACCATTCCTTTAGTTAACAAGCCAAAATTGGACTATACATAGATAGAATGAAAATAACTCTCCACCTGAACAAAGACTATCGTGATGACGAAATGCAGTAAATGCACCTTTACTACTCTACTAAAGACTCTATGAACAAGAGAACATAAGGAAGGTAGTAAGGCCTGTTCATATGGAAATGCCCTCTTGATCTACAAAAGCGGATGACATGGTCATGAATGACATGAACCTTTCTATGGTCCATGTCATATGCAATCAATGTTCTATCCTTCCCAACAAGGAAAATAAAATTCCATTCTAGGTGAATTGTAATCACTCTATACTCCTCATCACAAAGCTCAGAACCAACTTTAATATTCATGCATCCAAATAGTTCCTTTGTGTCCACAACATGCTTTAAAATCTAGTTATCAGTACCATAGTCTTCAAGTTTCCACACTAGAAGCCAAGACCTATTGCGAAAATCAGCACAGCACACACACAGGTGACCTGGAGCTTGATGGATGGACATTTCAGCACCACCCAGTTTACGAATTGTCCTCCATATCTCTCCCTCAATATCCACATCAACTATCATAGAGTACTCAACCATGCGCATAAAACCATTAAGAAAAAGACTTCTCTATTTTGAACATAGAACAATACTACCCTCGCCCCATTCAGATTCCTTAAAGATCCATGCTACAGTTTTAGATGAGTAGATCTCCACACATACGCACGCACCCTCTATAACATCTTGGCCCAGGGCTTAACAGGATTAATAGGATATTCATACCAACAAGTTGCAACTTCTTTTCCGGATGCCCATCTCTAAAGAACTCTGAGGTTAAGCGTGCTTGGTCTAGAGCAATTTTAGGATGGGTGACCAACCAAGAAGTCCTTCCTGGGTGCGCATGAGTGAGGACAAAGTGCATAGAAAAGACTTGTGTGGGTCTGTGAGGGCAGTCTATGTCCTAGAAAAGCTATCAGATGTAAGCGGACCTAGCCTTATAGAGGCGGGACATTACAGAATGGTATCAGAGCCGACTCTTGCGGTTTCACAGGCACGTGTGTCGTAGTTGCACAGGCATGGTGCGTATGGCTGGAGTGGTCCTAGAGTGGTCACACAGCATGGCACATGCGCTGGCACTGGACACATGGATGTGGCCAAGAGGGGACGTTCCTGGCTTGGGATTGACTGACGAGGACGTCGGTCTCTTAAGGGGGTGAGGATGTAACATCCCGGCCCAAGGCCTAACAGGATTAATAGGATACTCATACCAACAAGTTGCAACTTCTTTTTTAGAAGCCCATCTCTAAAGAACTCTGAGGTTAAGCGTGCTTGGTCTAGAGCAATTTTAGGATGGGTGACCGACCGAGAAGTCCTTCCTGGGTGCGCATGAGTGAGGACAAAGTGCGCAGAAAAGACTTGTGTAGGTCTGTGAGGGCAGTCTATGTCCTAGAAAAGCTGTCAGATGTAAGCGGGCCCGGCCTTATATAGGCGGGACGTTACATGCTCCACCTCAACAAATTCAATCACATGGAAGTATGAGGACGTTGGGTCAAAACCTAAGAGAGCCTGACCAATAGAACGGATGCTACGTGGCAGTACATGCCATTTGTGAGTCGCCGAATTGCAAACAACATAGCGACATAATCCATTAGGCCTAGCACACCAGCAAAGGACGAGGCCGTTGCAACAATCTGAGACTAGGACATTTTTAAGGGGGAAGGGCAAGAAGGACAAGGAGGGTCATTCACTGGTGATGCTGGTGAAGTGGCAATTGCCCTTCCACCAGCTGCCATAGAAGAAGCCGACGATAGTCTGTTAAAGCTTCTTACGTTGATAGGAGTCAGAGATGACGCACCTCCAGGAGTGACAGACACACTTGCAGTAGCACAAGGACTAGGCGGGGAGGTAGTTGAAGATGTCGGCAAGCACATCATCTGAGAGGCTATCCACTATGTTCCTCATGATGCAGGCCTCCTTCATCCGGAAGGACACCAGTAGCCGAAGAGATGAGGCCACCGTGCCATGGAATTGCATCAATAAACATTAGTAAGGAGATGAGTTTTGAGGAGAAGGGACGGCGATGCAAGTAAGGCCTTATTAAACTTGCCTTTGGATCTGACGGTGGTGAGTACGAGTGACAACGCCGATGACAGTAGCAATTCATACGTCGGTGGCACTATGCGGGCAAGCCGGCAATGTGCACTAGCGTTGAGCAAGAGCTAAGCAGTGGTGATGAGTAGGAGTGGCGATGACGAACAACAACAATGAGGACAAGAAAAGCTATGTGTGTGGGGGGGGGAGGGGGCGATGCTAGGGGGAAGGTTAGGGGGGATGTTGGGGCATGGGTTGATTGCTCTCTATGTATGTTTTACACCACGTGGGAATCAAACTTTCAGCAGTTTCATGCGGGAGGGTTCAAACGTGGGATTGGAAATTTTACAACTAAGCGGTGGTGAATGCACAATACCATCACCGGTGGCTGGGTCCTATTACCACCGTATGATACGGTGATGAACACTAAGACACACAATCTTAACATTTGGCATTGAAACAAAGCAAAACTGTGCACTTAGAAAACTAAGAAAAGCACAATTCTAGTACTCAGATTGAAAGGAAGCCAACTTGAGTTTGATGGTGAATAATAAGGCACATAGATTTACATTAAAAGAAAGCCAAACTGCGCACTTAGAAAACATAAGGAAAGCATGATGCCAGTACTCTCGGATTGAAAGGAATCCAACTTGAGTTCCATACATTCATACCAAATAAGTAGGTCGACACTACCAAGCTAACAAGCATGTCAAAAGCTAAAATGCAAATACTAATTAGGCTGACACTATGCAAAAGTTAAAAGGCCTTTATATGTACATCATTGGTTGCATAATTAATCATTCTCCATGCAGATCCTAGTCAACCTCTATGGGATCATTGTGAATCTCTATAATATCATGCAGATCATTATCGACCTCCATGGGATCATTGTTAATCTCCATGTCATCCCATGCCTTGACCACTACAACCCTATCCACATCCATTGGTACATTTTCATTTAGCTCATCGACTTTGTTCACAAAGCACTGATTTGGTGAACCAATACTAAGGATAATAAGGCTCACAAGCTACAGTCCATGGATATACAAGGCCACAAACTCCAGAACGAGAAGATGCATTTTCATCTATAGATCCAACAAAATTACTATAGCTAGGTTGGAGGTGAAGGAGCAGAGAGCATGAGAGAGCAATACAAAGGAATATAGAATCCAATGAAGGAGCAGATGCAATGCAGTTACCTTAGATCTAGATGGAGCAGAGAAACGGGGACGTCGCACTAAAGATTTGTGCGCCGGCGAGGTTGGAGGTGAAGGAGCAGTGAGCACATGAGAGGCTGCCTTTCATCCGACGCTAGAAGGGTGAAGTAGAGCATGGGAGCACAATGGGGAATGGATGGGAGGAAGGTGTGGTAGGACTGTAGGAGTGTATATACAGTTCAATAAATTGGTTGCCCATGTACTAGGGCCTAGTGTCCAGGGAAGTAGGATGCCTCCAACACATCAATTGATACTTGGATCTACTATCATTTATAGTTTAATAAATTGAACACCTAGTTAATCACCTTGCATTTAGTTCAACAATAGTTATACAATAGTGATAGATTTTAGTCCGACACATCAATTGATACTTGGATGTACTAGCATTTACATTTCAATAAATTGAACACCTGGATAATCACCATGCATTTAGTTTAACAATAGTTGTACAAAAGTGATAGATTTCAGTCCGATACATCATAAATTGATACTTGAATCTACTGCAGTGAACTAAGTACTTGCCAATGAACATGTCAAAAACTAAGGTAAGTACAAAATAGGCGAAAGAAGAACAGGAAGCACATTTCTTTCTCAAAGGTATGAAATCTTCCATCATCTTCATTGGAACCCTGGCCATTTCTTCAATCTATGGCATAATCTCTTCCTCCTCCTGTAGATGTTCATCATTTGTTGTAACATTGGCATCTGCCTTCAGCTCCCAAATCTTGTTACGTAAATCCAAAATCAAAGTCCTCAAAAATTTGCCATATGGGGGATTGTGCCACTTAAAGAACCCGCAATCTAAGTCGAGCTACGAAAAACCAAATTACCATGAGTACAGTGGGATTTCAACATTTGCATTGCGAAAACAAAATGAACAAGAAAGAAAACGAGTTACATTATTTGCCCTGCAACATCTATGGTATCGATGTCCTAGGTTTCCATCACTCCACAAAATCCACCGAGGCATCTTCAAGCTGTAGTGACACAAAAGTGGTGGCTGGTAGCGTAGGGGTGGTTCTCGACATGGCACGGAATGGGTGGCCCCCTCCCATTGTAGCCTTCCCTGCTGGAAGCCGGTGTTCTTCTCACGATGGTGCCCTAGGATGGTGCCGACCACTAGGAGGAGTTGGAACTAGATGCAGCCATGCAGCAGTCATGGTTCAAAGTGTTGCACACTCTGATTAAAGAGGTCAGCCTGGGTTTTTTGTTGTCTATGCTTTTGCCTCCCTCCATGGCACCAAAACATCCTGGAAAACCCTCGCACTCCCACCAAGATGAAATGTTGTGTCACCAGCGGTTTAGGGTACTATCCACCTATAGAAGAAGAGTTGTTTTGGGTCCTCTATGCTTACATAGAGGTGTACACGTGGACCACAATCAAGACCAACTAATTCAATTAACAGTTCAACCAAAGTAATAGTTCATCGATTATGCAGTACTCATACATACTAAACTAGAGGCTTTCTCAGTACATATAAACTTCATTAACATAAAAGTTTCACAAATTCTAAGACTTAATGTCAGATGGGTAGGCAGTTGCTAAGGTACTCAATTGGTTGATGCGATCTAGAAAGCTAGAGGTAGTGAACCATAGTGAAGATGACAACATCTCCGTCCATGAACACATTGTATCTATAAAGTATGTCTACTTCCTGTCCAGTCCTACAAAGCACAAAAATCTCTCCACAAATAGGGTTTTGAATGATTCTTGTCAAATTTTGTGGTCCGAGAAGGTAACAAACAACGGATTCAAAAATCAACAATCGGTCTGGGTGAATGCTCCGTCCCCAAGTAGCAAACAACATCATACAGGGTCCTAGTGCCACCCCTAGTCGCCAAAATGCAAGGTTGCTCGCATTGAAATGGCTTCTTCCAAAGTAAGACATCTGTTGCAATGAAAAAATTCCTAATATGAACAAAACTAATGCCGAACCCAAAACCAATTGGAACCAAATGCAAACAGGGGGTGACCAAATCTATCATCAAACCTTCATGGGGGGTTGTCCACGACGACGATGCAAGGTGCTCGAGGTAGGACAAGTATAGGAGATGGGTCAAAATGAAGATGAACCAACGGGTGGGAAGAATGAAGATGAAGCAACAATGGGTGGGCAGTTTCAACTGCCGGTTTTGTTCCTTAGGAGGCCTCGCTATCGGTCAATCGACGGTGGAGGTATCACATCGTCTCTTCTATCGCTATGACAGTGAAAGTGGTGATAGTGATAAGTAAATCTATAGTAGTGGTAGGAAGTCCCTCAACCTCTCATACCATGCTCTAGGTGCTTCCTTCAAGCCATACAATGCCTTCTTCAACTTGTACACTTGATCGGGCTTGTCATCTTCAAAACCAGATGGTTGCTCAACATATACTTATTCATTGATGTAGCCATTAAGAAATGCACTCTTGACATCCATTTGATAGAGATTGATGTTATGGGCACAAGCATAAGCAAACAAGATTCTAATTGCTTCTAATCTAGCAACTGGAGCATATGTTTCTCTAAAGTCAAGACCTTCAACTTGAGTGTAACCTTGTGCTACCAATCTTGCTTTGTTCCTTACTACTATCCCATCTTGATCTTACTTGTTTCTATAGACCCATTTGGTTCCAATCACATTGTGTCCCTTAGGTCTCTCAACTAATTCCCATACTTGATTTCTTGTGTAGTTGTTCAATTCTTCATGCATAGCAGTCACCCAATCAACATCCTTCAATGCTTCATCTATCTTCTTTGGTTCAATGGTTGACACACATGAGAAATGCTCACAAAATGAAGCCAATCTTGATTTGTTTGTACACCTCTAGAAATATCTCCAATTATAATGTCTACTGAATAGCCTACCCCAACTTGCTTGGGAATGAAAGGCTATGTTGTTGTTGTTGTATAATGTCTAATGGATGGTCTCATGCAATATTGGTTGGTTGGAGTATTGGAACATTGCTTGCACTTGCTTGATCATTCGGTTTGAGATGGTGAACTAGCCACTTGATCTTGCACATTGTCATGAGAGCCACTTGTACTTGGTTGATTAGTGTCCACTTGCACAATTGAGTTAGAGAGCACTTGCACTTGATCATCTTCTTCATCGTTCACTTGCCTAGGCCTTAATTCACCAACATCCATGTTCTTTATGGCATTTGAAAGTTGAATGCCTCTAACATCTTCCAAGTTCTCATTCTCATCTTGTCAACCCTTGGTTTCATCAAATTCAACATCATGTACTTTCTCAAGAGTACCACTTTCCAAATTCCAAACTCGATATGCTTTGCTTGTGGTTGAGTATCCAAGTAAGAATCCTTCATCACACTTCTTCTCAAACTTACCCAATCTAGTGTCTTTCTTCAAGATGTAGCATTTGCAACCAAAGACCCAAAAATATGCAATGTTGGGCTTTATACCATTCAAGAGCTCACAAGGTGTCTTCTCTTTCAATTGGTGACAATGTAAGCGGTTGCTATAATAGCAAGCCATGTTGATAGCTTTGGCCTAAAAGGATTGACTCACATTGTATTCACTAAGCATAGATCTTGTCATGTCAATAAGTGTTCTATTCTTCCTCTCAATAAGGCCATTTGATTGTGAAGTATACTTGACCGAGAATTGATTTCTAATTTCAAATTCATCACACAACTCACCAATTCTAGTGTTCTTGAACTCACTACCATTGTCACTTCTAACTCTCTTGATGGTTGTTTCAAACTCATTGTGTATGCCCTTGACAAATGATTTGAATATTGCAAACACATTACTCTTGTCCACTAGAAAGAATGACCAAGTGTATCTAGCGTAATCATCCACTATCACAACGCCATATTTGTTTCCACCGATGCTAGTGTATTGTGTTGGCCCAAATAATTCCATGTTAAATAACTCAAATGCTTTGCTAGTGCTCATTATGCTCCTCTTAGGATGGTTGTTTCTAACTTGTTTGCCACTTGATAAGAGCTACAAAGCTTATCCTTCTCAAATACAACATCTTTCAAGCCTGTAACCAAGTCATGCTTAACCAACCTATTCAATTGTTTCATTCCAACATGACCAAGCCTTCTATGCCACAACCAACCCATACTAGACTTAGTGAACAAGCATGTTGACAATTGAGCTTCACTAGCATTAAAATCAACCAAGTATAGATTCTCATGTCTAAAGCCTTTGAAGATCCAATTAGAGCCATCTACACTTATAGTCTCTACATAATCTACTCTAAAGATGCATTTGAATCCAAGATCACACAATTGAGCCACGGATAGCAAATTGAAGTTCAAGCTCTCAACTAGCAACACATTGGAAATGCTCATGTCATTGGATATTGCAATCTTACCAAGCCCTTTGACCTTGCATTTGCCATTGTCACCAAATATGATACTATCATAGCCATTACTATCATTGGTGTTGATTGAGTTGAACATTCTTGCATCACTGGTCATGTGTTGAGTGCACCCACTATTAAGAACCCAATGCCTTCCTCTAGCTTTGTAATTGACCTACAAAAGAAGATCAATTCTTTTTAGGTACCCAAATTTGCTTGGGTCCTTGAAGGTTAATCACTAAGCTCTTTGGTACCCAAATGGCTTTCTTCTTTGAGCCCATCCATGGTGCACCAATGAACTTTTCTTTCACACCATTAGTACCCTTAGTAAGCACATAGAAAGAATCAAGCTTAATTGAGGATACATTAGCTTGTGACTTCTTGTTCATGCATTTTTTGCTCTATGTGACCAACTTGCTTGCAACTAGTGCAAAACTGACCATTGTTCTTCACAAAACTAGTCTTGTGAGGAGCAAAGGCTGCCTTGCCTTTCTTGGGGGTATAGCCCAATCCCTCTTTGTAGAGAGAAGCTTTTTGGCTACCCAAGCACATAAGCAAGCAGTCCTCACCACCATAGGCTATGCCTAAGGCACGAGTGAGCTCATTTACCTCCTTCTTGAGGGTCTCATTCTCAACCATTAGTGAGGCATCACAAGTGAAACCATCACTACTAGATGACATAGAAGTGGAAGTGCTACAAGAAGGGTTAGTGGAAGCAATAATGATAGGCTTATAGAATGATTCATCAATTATATCACAAGTTGAGCCTATATCACATGTTACAATATGCTCTTTCACATTTTGCTCATCAAGTAGAGAGGAATGAGCTTTTTCAAGCTTCTTGTGAGCCTTGCCAAGCTTCTTATGGGCTTCCTCTAGCTTCTCATGAGATGCATTGAGCTCATCAAAGGCTTGCTTAAGGGCTTTTATTTCCTTACACAAGTCTTTGCATTCCCTTCTCTTGATGTCAAAGTGTTTCTTAACATCATCTAACATGTCAAGTAGTTCATCCTTAGTTGGTTCATCATCATTGCCACTTTCAGTTTCATTATCATGTTCCTCATCACATCCATCATCACAAAGTTTGTACCTTAGTGGCCTTAGCCATGAAGCATGATGGAGTGCCGAAGAGAGAAGGCTTCTCATTAATAGCAATGCTTGCAAGAGCCTTCTTCTTGGTGGTCTTGTCATCATCACTTGAGGAAGCATCACTATCCCAAGTGACCACATATGAACCACCCTTCTCCTTCTTCTTGAAGGTCATCTTGTTCTTCTTCTCCTTCTCCTCCTTCTTGTCCTTCTTCTTGCTCTTCTTGTCATCATCGTCATTGTCACTATTGTATGGGCATTGAACAACAAGATGATCCTTGCTTCCAGACTTGAAGCACCTTCTTGACTCTTGTTATTTGATGAAGACTTTTCTTCCTTCTAGCACGGTAGCCCTTCTTCACCATGAACTTACCAAATCTCTTCACAAAGAGAGCCATCTTCTCATCATCCATCTCATCAAAGCTCAAATCTTCATCTTCCCTTGATGATTCTTGCTTTGCCTTGCCCTTGGATGATGTGGCTTCGAATGCCACACTCTTCTTCTTCTCATCCTTCTTCTCATCTTTCTTCTCCTTCTTGAAGCAACCTACAAGGCCGATTCCTGTGCGTTGCTGAAAATTCTTTGATTTCTCTCCTTCCAAAGATTCCAGCATGTGTAAATGACCAAACTGTTGAAGTGCCTTCTTTCATCTTTTGTGACCTTGGGCATGGTCTCCTCCCACCATGATGGTCGAACTGAGTTAGTTGGGTGTCAAACTGCTCCCAGTTTAGGATTTGGTTCCATACCACCTTGGCAAATGGGCAAAGAAGGGAAAGGTGTAGGCATGTTTCCATGGGGCCATTGCACAGTATGCAGCAATCCTGGTGTGGCCATCCTCTTTTCTGTAGGTTCTCCGCCATTAGTATTTTCCCCTACACAAGAATCCATGCGAAGACTTTGCATTTGTTTTCCACTTGAGCCTTCCAAATGAGGTCACTTTTGAAGATGCCATAGGATCCTTTGAACTAAATCCTATGCGCGGAGTAGGTGGAATAGGAACCATTTGTAGTCCATCACCAAGTAATGGAGTCCCGTATGCCGGCTGAAGGTGGATGGCTTGGATTCTTATCGAAAGGGAGACAAATTCCTCCATGTGCTCGGTGGTGCTGACACGGTTTCTTAGGTAGTGTATCCATCTGCCATTATCAAGATCTTGCTGCACTGATATGTTTTCCCTTGCAACCAGCTCGAACAAGTGCAGGGCGAGGTTTTTGGGGGCCTCGCCATCAAGCCAATTATCATGCCAGAAATGAGCCTTGGCTCCATCACTAATCATGATCGTGGTCAAGGCTTTAAAGAGGAGGCAATCATCCTTATTGCAGGGGAGTTCAAAGCCTGCCCATGGTTTGGATTAATCGGTCCAGTCCTGCCAAAGCCACCGAAGGCGTAGAGCTCTTCCAAATTTCTCCAGGTCGGGGATTCCTAGCCCGTCTAAGTCTTTTGGCCTAGTCACTGTGGGCCAATTGACTTGGCAATGCCCGCCATTTGCATTTTCCTCTCCCTTCTAGAGAAAAGATCTCCTGATTTTGTCAATTTTCTTCTTAGCCCATGTAGCCAACGGGAATACTATGAGATGATAAGTCGGCATGGATGAGAGTACTAAGGAGACCAACATCAGGCGACTCGCTCTGTTGAGCCATTTTCCTTTCCAACTGGGGAGCCTTTGGCCGATATGCTCAATGAGCGGTTGTACTTGTACATGGACCTTCTGGAGCATCCTAGTGTGGAGCTACAGGACTAGGTATCGACAGGGGAAGGTCCTTCTAACCACAGAGAAAGAGGAGAGTACTTGCTCTAGGTCAACCTCATCACATCTAATTGGGTGTATGGAGCTTTTATGTAGGTTTATGTGTAGTCCTGAAGAGGTCCCAAATAATTGGAGAATCTCTTTGAGCGCTTCAAGGTCGTCCTTTGATGGATTTGTGAATATGGCCACATCATCAGCGTACATGGAGATTTTCCATCTAGCAGCCGATGGTGGAAGTAGGGAAATGATCCCATGCTCGGTCTTGAGGTCGAGCAGCCACTGTAGGGGGTCCATGGCAAGGATGAAAAGAATGGGGGAGAGCGGGTCGCCCTGACCAACCCCTCTGCCATGGCTGAAAGTTGGGCCACGTTGTCCATTGAGTAGAGCCATCGATGTGGCCATGCTAGAAAGGATAGACATCCATTCCCGCCACCTTTGCCCAAAGACCAGTGCCTGCATGACCTCCAGAAGGTAGCGCTCCAATTCACCGTGTCAAAAGCCTTGTGGATGTCAAGCTTCAGGAAGAGGGCCGGCAATTTTAGCTTGTGCAATTTTCTGACCGTGTTTTGCACATAAAGGAAATTATCATGTATGCTTCGCTTCTTAATGAATGCACTTTGGCAATTTGAGATCATGGAGTTTAGCTTAGGCGCCAATCTATTAGCTAGAAGCTTGGAGAAGATCTTCGCAAAGTTGTGGATGACGCTAATAGGTCTGTAGTCAATGACCCTCAAGGCATCATTTTTCTTAGGCAGGACGACAATGTTGGCCGAGTTTAGAAATTGGAAGCTTTGGGAGTTCATTGCATATAAGCTGTTTATGGCGGCCATGATGTCATCTTTTATGATCTCCTAGGAAGCTTTGAAGAAGGCACCGGTGAAGCCATTGAGCCCTGGTGCCTTATCGGACGACATGGAGTCTATAGTGTTTTTGACCTCCTCTAGTGTGAAGGGAAGCTCCAAGTCCGAGAGGTCTCGTGGTGTGTATCCAAGGGAGTGCCTTACCATAAAATTCTAAAAATAGAAATATAATCCATATCGGATCAACTGTGTCTTAAGGAAATGAATTAGACATCTCTCATAATTATGTAATTATGTTGTCTCTATACTTTTGAAACCAACAAGCCATTGTACGCTAAATTGCTAGTAGGTTCATCATTGTTCGTCTTCTACTACACCAAAATTGTAGGTTGTTAGCTAGTATACACTTGTAGTTGTAGATTGAATTTTATAATCCATGGTCTAACTGTCTACAATATGACCCCACCAAGTTAAGACTTCATGCCTGAATTCATATAGGTCATGTTTGGTTGCTTGCATAAGGGCATAATCCAGGCCTTCCATAATGCAACCTACCTATGTCAGGTTGGATGAACTAGGGCACTAGGCCTAATGCAGCAATGCACAATGCAAAAAGGGTTCTGAAAGCTGCATTAGTTAGCACCCAAAATTGGGCATACTAGGGAGCACAAGCTTTGCACAAGCCAGTGGGCCTGGACATTTGCCCCTCACCTCCCCACCTCCACCTCCCATCCCCTACGCCATCACCCAAGGTGACACCTAGTTCCAGTGATGCGCAGCACAGCGGTGTTAGCCTTCACTAGGGCTAGACGAAAAGTATTAGAGATATGTATAGTCTAACACATGTATATCATGTTACTTGTACCCCAAGTTATATCTTGACTATATATATGAAAGTCACCCCCCCTAATTGGGTGTGAGGTTGTCGGTGTTTCGTACAAGCACCGGCAAGCAAATTTATAGTAATGCGCGTTAGGTTCGGATGGTGCGCTAAAGGACACAGGAATTATACTGGTTCGGGCGGAACGTCCCTACGTCCAGTTTGTTGCTGCTTGTGTTATTAGCACCGTAAACGATCTGTAGTAAGGGATACAAACTGCCGAGAGAGGGACTGGTCCCAAGTCTCTGATCGAAGGATTGAAAGGTGGTCAAGAGCTTCGTAGCTGCTTGAATGTGTGTGAGTGCGTTCTATTGTTCGGTCCTATTTTTTCCCGTCCGTTTGATGGAGGACATGCCTCCCCTTTTATAGATGAAGGGGCTGGCTTTACAAGGGTGAGAGCTCCAGGATGCGTACTCTACTTAGCCTTGTGGCTCATGTCTACCTGGTCAGGTCCTCCATTCTGATGAGTGCGAAGGAAGACAAGTGCTTATGATGTCGTCAATATCTCTGTAGGATGTCAGATCAGTCACAGCATGCTGCCCCCAGGGTATGGGCTGTAGTACAGTGGTTTTGACTTAGGGGCCTCCCCCAGCCTTGCTCCACACGCCTTCTGGTTCCCATGATTCCTGTTGGGAGAATTCGGGGTCGGGGTCCGGTGTAGCGCCGTGGCCAAGGCTCTCTGACTTGGAGGACCTGAGGGGTCGGGAAGAGGACCCCCCCCGCTTCCTCGAGTCCACAGCGCGATGACGGAGTATTCGTCGTTCGTGGAGATAGCAAATCCGTTCTTGGAGTGTAGCGGTTGTCGTATATCTTTGTTGGGTTCTGTGTCCCGGAGCTGAAGGCAGCGCCTACAACTCTACAGAGTGAGGTGCACGTACCTGTAATACCTTTTGGGCTCTGCGGCGCCCGGAAGGGTCTAAAGCGTCAGTCCTGTCGTTCCCTGGCAGTTCTTTTCCTGTCAGGGTGCAGGGTATGGTCGTTGGAGCCATGGTTGACCCGAACGTCTTGTCTCGTCCTGTACCCATCGTTATGAGGGATAGATATCGATCAGGGCGAGGCTCGTTCTGGGCCGTCGGATGAGACGGAGGCCAGTCCCTATCTCTTGGGCGAGACTAACCCTATCCCTCCGGGATCGGGCGAGGCGGAATCTATCCCTTAGCCTTCGGGCGAGACCGAGCCCGCCCTATAGGCGTCGGGCGAGACGGAGATTAGCCTTGAGCCTTTGGGGCGAGGCAGGGTTATCCCACAAAGGCGTCGGGTGAGGCTGACCCCACCCCTCCGGGATCGGGCGAGACGGAACTCGTCCCTCAGCCCTCGGGCGAGACCGAGCCCGTCCTCAAGGCGTCGGGCGAGACGGAGTTTATCCCTCGGTCCTCGGGCGAGACCGAGCCCGTCCCAAGGGTGTCGGGCGAGGCGGAACCGAACTCCTGTCATTCGAACAAAGGATGACATGGCGCCCTTATGCGTCCAGAAGTTTTTTACGTTCGGTGGTTATCGGTTCCACCTTCTGGGGTACCCCGGTATTAGGTCCCCGACAGTAGCCCCCGAGACTCTAGGTGATTCGGGCAGAACCGCCTGGAGGGTGTTTTTCGATTTCGCCGAAGCTAAATTGCCGGAGGGTGCGCGCGAGCGCACCCGATGGGTGTAGCCCCCGAGCCCCCGGGTGACTCGAGTAGAGTCGCCCGGGGGGTTGTATCGGCCCCTTCGCGGGTAAGGCTGAAGGACTCAGTTTTTCATCAACTGGGTGTTTTTTCGAGTGGGTCATGGCGTCCCGTTCGCTGGGGACTGACTCGGGGCTGTCCTAACTAGTGCTTCTGCCCCTGATGGCGGATTGTTCGTGGATTCCTTCTTAGTTGGGCTGGCCGGCGAGTTGCTGGACCCTAGGTGGGCCAAAGAGAAAAGAAACAGGCCTTTGTGGCTTGCGCTTCCCCGGTGGGCAGAGAGTCCGGATTCGCTTAGGGAAGGCGAACCGTCCGCCGAGATTTTTGGGATAAGAAGATAGGGACTGCGGGCGCGTGTCCCACGATGCGACGCGGGGGCGCGCGTGGCAGGCTCGGAGATCGAGGCGGACGGTTGCCCTTCTCGTGTCCGTCGCCCCCTATAAAACCGCGGGGTTCGCCCCCAGGGTCCCGTATTTCGCTCCCCTTCCTTTGCGTTCTGAGACATCCGCCGCCAATCTTCCCAGCCCCTCACGCCCGCATTGCCACCGTCGACCGGCCTGCGTTCGTGTTCCAGCCGCCGTTAAGCTTGCGCCTGCCCTTCCCCCCTACTGCCTCAATGGAGTTGTGGGGCAGATCAAGCATCTCTTCCCGGCGTCTGGAGGGCCTCGTTCGCCGTGGCCTTCTCCGCCCACAATCCGCCGTCCAGGAGTGGTTGCTTCCTGGCGACGAGGGTGAGCCGGTGCCGCCTGAAGGGTATGTCGTCTCTTTTGCCCTCTTCCATGAGCGGGGATTCGGGGTACCCGCGCATAGATTCCTTCGGGGGCTATTAGATTACTATGAGGTAGAGCTGCAGCATCTAACTCCCAATGGGATACAGCATATGGCAGCGTTTGTTGCCCTGTGCGAGGGTTTCCTGGGGATCGATCCCCATTTTGATCTGTGGCGGCATTTCTTTAGCGTTAGTCTATCGAGGAGGAAGATTGGGGGGAAAGAAGTAGACGCACCGATGGGGTGTGCCAGCATTCACCTGCGCCATACCCGATCGAAGGGTTACCCGTACATGCGTCTGGCCACATCCAACAAGGGATGGCATTCGCAATGGTTTTATGTTAGGGATGATGCGAGTGCCCCCCTACCGAAGTACACCGGACGTCTTATTGTGGATGCTCCGGCGTCATGGGGCTGGGGCGTCCAGACTAAAGACAAGAAGCACATCTCCGACCTTCTCTCCGCCCTCCATGCCCTGAAGGGTCGGGGTGTAAAGGGGTCGGGGATTATCGGTCCTTACCACGCGAGGAGGGTGGCGCCACTGATGGCGCGCGTGCTTCCCCTGCATCGGATGATGCCAGGGATGTCGTTCGAGGGAACGGTGCTCGTTGACGAGGCGCTCCCTTATTCGGAAGTGGCGCAGCGTGTCAAGGAAGCGACGGAGCCGATGAAGGATTCTGCCGGCATGGTCCTCGACATCGTGTATCCGGTGCCCGGGCATCCTCCAATGCGGCCGGAGCCTGGGTTCTTTGAATTCGTAAGCCCTCTTCCCCTGCACTCTTTTCTTTCTCCTGAATCTCCCTTTTTAATACTTGCTTTTGTGATGTTGGGGCTAGCCGAGGGGGCTAGTCTTCAAGGATAGTCCAGCTCCACTGCCGAAGGACAGGGCTGTGGCGGCGGCGAATCGACTCGTGGCTGAGCGGGACAAGAAGGCAAAGGAGGAGATGAAGAAGGCGAAACGACTGAAGCAGGAGGCACGGGATCGGGGAGAGGACATGAGCAGTGAGGATGACGACGATGATGATGATGACGACGGTGACGACGAGGTAGCCATCGACGTGGATTGGGGCGTCCTGGAGGATGAGGAAATGCTGACAAGTGGCCACCCACCCGTGCAGGGGCCCTTTGCTTTTCACGCAGAGGGAAGTGAATCAATGAGGTCGGTGGAGGCCGGCGAATCCGCCGCTTCGCACGGCGTGCCGGCCGAGGATCGGTGGATGGGGGACGCCGGGCTTGTTGCCGCCGACCCTGAGGCGATCGTGGAGGGGGGTGGTACTAGAGCCGCGCCCAGCTTTGGTGCCGCGCCTTGTGAGGTGATGGAGGGGAGCAGCTCTAGTGCTGCGCCCCGTGAGACGAGGGAGGGGGACGGCTCCGGTGCCGCGCCCGGCGAGATGATGGAGGGGAGTGACTCCGGCGCTGCGCCCGACGAGATGAACCCCCCTGCCCTGGGGCAGGGGGCAGGTATGAAACGGTCCTGTCCGGACGAGTCAGGGCAGGGATCTGGGGATCCGTCCCCAAAACGCTTCCGTCGGCCGAGGACGTCAACGTAAGCTCTTGACTCCTCTGTTTTCATCTTTTTTCCATTTTTATTTTGACTTAATGGTTATTACCTCTGTGTAGGTTCTTGCAGACGGGTCACCCCCTGGGGCTGGCGCCCAAGAAGAGTCTCGCCCTTCAAGCGGGACAGACGGCGTCGCCTGGAGTCACCCCTGTTTCGGGCAGGGGTGGTGCCGACGTTGGGGCCGCGTTGGCCGAACCGACGGCGTCCATGGTGGCTCCCATGCCCGCGGAGGCCACTGAGCGAGCGGCTTCTTCCGCGGCGGGCGTGGAAGAGCCGACCGAGGACCGCATACCGCCGGTGAAGGTGATCGTGACTGCGCCGAGCCTAGGATCAGCCAGGGCGCGGTCGTGGTGGCACCCGAGGGCGTGGTGCAATCCGCGCCACCAGGTGCCCATGTGGATCCGCCCGTGGTGCCCGAAGCGGTCCAGACGGAGGAGGGTCCATCCGGAGGGTCCTTGAGTGCGGCGGTGGTGCCACACAGGGTCAGGAGGGAGCCGCCACCGGCCCCCTTGTCGGGAGGAAGCCGCTCCCCTGCGCGGGGGGAGCCGCCGCTCCAGTGGATGGCTGCTCAGGACCCGACATCGGCTCTTTTCTCGCTCGATGATCATTCCGAGAGTATGGAGCGAGAAGGTCTTGACATCGGGATCTCGACCATGCTGAACGCCCTGGATCAGGCCAGAGGAGCCCTCCGTGAGATCGTTATCCCTACCTCTCAGGTATTTTCTGGACTTTCTTTTTTCTTTCTTTGTGTGTTTGTGGATTCTCGCATTTCTGATATCAGTCTTCTTCTTCTTCAGATTCTTGTTGCTCATAGCCGGAAAAAATCCCAATTCCTCCGTGAGCAGAAGGCAGAGCGGGATCGCCTCTCCGAGGAGGCCCGGCTACGAGCAAACATGGCCGCCTAGCTTGCTATCGTCCAAGAGCGGGAAGCCCAGGCGCGTCAGGATGCGGAGGAGGCGCACGGGATGTTCGAGGACCTGTCGGCGAGGTCTAAGCTGGATGGAGAGGAGATTGCCAGACTCAAAAAAGAGCGAGACGAGCTGCTACAGAGGAATGCCGCGGCCAATGAGAAGGCCGGCGAAGTCCTGAAGGAGCTGGAGATGGAGCGGGACCTCCGGCAGAAGGCCGAGAGTAGGGCCACAGCCCTCCAGCAGAAGGTGGATGAGGACGTCGAGGTGGTCCGCTCTCTCCGGGCGGAGCTTGATGACGCGGTGAAAGGAAAGTTGAGTGCTGAGAACGTCGCCACCAAGCTGGAGAAAGAGGCTGCCTATACGCGCAGGGCCCTTCAGGCGGAGAGCGATGAGCATGATCTTCTACAAGCTGCGGTCGGGGTGGTCCTTAACGCCCTGAATGTGATGGAGCCGGTGGAGACCAGCCCGCTCGCGGCTCGTGTCGGAGGTATCACGGCTCGGGTGGGCCAACTTGAGGAGAGTGCTTTTCACGCCGGGATTACCCAGGCCTTCACCGTCGCCCACGCCCATTATGAGAAGGAAATAAACCTGAGGGTGATGAGCGAAGGCTTTCCGTCCACCTACGAGGATGAAGAGCTGGAGGAAATGGAGAAGATGGTCGCTCCCCTTGCGAAGAACCTGGCAGACAGTCTGAAAGAAATGGTTCTCCCTTCGCGGGAGTAATTAATCGAAAAATTTTGAGAACAGCTTATATGTAATATGTGGACAAGTGTCGGTATTTTCGAGTCTGGACGCCTTTCGTGCTTTTGCGTCTTAATTTCGTTTTGTTTGATTTTTTTTTGCGATTTGATTTTTTACGGTCTTACCAAAATGTTCCCCTGAATTATGCCGCTAATTATAATGCGAGGAGATTGAGGAGGTAGCCGTACCTTAACAGCCCCCGAGTAAGGTCCGACCCCGGCACCTGCTGGGGTCGGGTGTTACTGGAGATCGGAATCGTGGTTTTGGTGACAATGGATGTCAACGCAATAATCCCCGCCCTGTCTTCCAACAGAAATCCCAACTGGGGACTCTATGGGCTCGGCAAGGTGGGGTCTTTGTCCCTACATTGTTTGGCGCAAGCCCCCGAGCCTTGTTAGGGTCTGATAGGGGTCGGTTGTTATTTGCGTGTTACCCCGTCCTCGGTTTTCGCAATCGGAGGGGCTGAGTGAACGACACTTGCCTCGACGGCTTGAGTACCGTGCTCAACGAGCTCGCTAACGGGTACGTTCGTGCGGAATCCGGGTCCATCATTTGCTGATGGGGTCGGCAGAGCCCTCTGGTGGCACTCCACAACTTCTTAACCCGCCTCCCGGCAGATGCCTGAGTCGTTCGATAAGCTCAGGGGGCCCGATTGCCTCTCCTCGATGGAGATTCTGTGGGTTTGGCTCGAGGTTAGAATCGAACGAGAGAAGGTCGAGACGTCCTGGTTCGCTTCTGAGCGGGATCAGGCAGGGCCACTGGGGCTCGTCTTGGTTATCTCTCCCTGGCCCTGTTTGGCGTGAGGCGGCCTCGAGCCCTCGCGGGCCGGCCTTCGAACCTCAGCCTATGGTTGCCTATATCGAATGAGAATGTTTTGAATGCAATATTTAATTGAAAATAAAGGCGGGGTCAGTAACGTTACCTTAGTGATGTGAGTGGCGGAAAAGCTCCTAGCAGATGGGTTCGGGTCCCGACGTTTGTGACGAGGTTGAAAAAACCTGCGTAAGAATTGCTATTCTTTGTTTTCGTGTCTCGGTGACGATCCGAGCCGTTCGATTAACTTGGGCAGCCTGACAGCTTCTCCTTTGGGGGAGACTCTGTAGGCGGACCCCTCCGATCCCTTCATTGAGGGGGCCGACGTCGAAACTAGAGACGCGAGGGGCGTTGAGTAGGATTTTTCTGGTAAACAGAAACACCGTAGCTACCGGGGCGTAGGGTTTGCTAGTTCATCCAGTTTTACTCAAAGCTTTGTGCCTGTATGTCGCGCCCTTAGTTTCGGGCGTACGGAGGGGTCGGGTGAAGAGGATGTCTAGACTGGTAGTCATCCTCGACAGCCCCCGAGTGATGCTCGCGTCCCTGCTATTTGACGGGGTCGGAATCTTGCGAACGAATTTTAACGTATAAAGTGAGAAAGCTGAGAGGCTTATCTTTCTTTGGTCGTGTCTTCTGAGCCGAACGGTCGACCCAGGAGATCTGAAGGGTCCCGTCATCGGGTCGTCCGTGGTCCTGCATGGGAAGGCGAAAAAGTTGTCTGCCTATGTGGGTGCCTTAATCGCCGCGTCCGGAGCGGGTCAGTGGCGGGCCATACCTAGGCAGTGTTCAGTTTGACCAAAGAGGGATGCTTCGTAGACCGGGGTTCGTCTCGTCACTTCCGGCGCGTCCCCTCAGATATCAATCAGCATTGATTGCGTATTAAAAAAGGGGAAGGGAGAGGGTTTTTCGTCCAACCTTTCGCCTTTCCTTAGTTACTGCGCCTCCTCCTTAAATAGGGAGGGGGAGAGGAGTTCTCATCCCACCTCCCCTTCTGCCTCCGAGCCGCTATCTCTCCTTCTTCTTCCTTTCCGTCCAACGCGTCCGTGCGTCGCGGTGGTTCCTGAGTGAGGAAGAGTAATGCCAGAGAGAGATAGAGAACTTACAAACTTGCTCGTGATTCTAGTGCGTGATGTCGAGCCGGAGGTTATCCAACGTAGATGAGATGGTGTGCGCGGCCCTTGCTGAGGAGTCGCTGCTGCCGAAGGAAAGGAGGCGCCGGTGGGCGTCGTACGTCGTCGACTGCGTCGTCGTTCGCTGTGCTCCTCCCTTGGCGAGAGGCGTTTCCTGCCCATACGCCGTTGTCAGGGTTATGGCTGGGGATGATGGCGTAGTCTCCAGACGTCATGGCGGTGGCGTCGCTGCCGGGGGTCGCGGCTGACGACGATGGCATAGTCCCCGGACGCTCCGGCGGAGGCGTCGTAGATGGTGGCGCCTTCGAGGATCCAGCGAAGATGTCGCCGATGGAGAGCGTGGCACGGCGACCGTAGTGGACGAGCTGGCCCATGTACACGCCCCGGACGTCGCCGATGGAGAGCGTGGCACGGCGACCGCAGTAGACGAACTGGCCCGTGTACATGCCCCGGACGTTAGCGTGGCGCGGCGACCGTAGTAGCACTTGTGGTAGAGCTGAGCCGAGACTGTAATGAAATAACATTGTGGGGAAGCCCCCGAGCAAACAGTCCTCAGAGTATATTGTTCCTTTTTTGTAATGACATCGCTTTGTAAGTGGTGAATTTGTGCAAAAAATGAACAAAATTACATCCTTTGCTTATGGCAAATCATTTTAATGCTTTCCAACTCTTCTCATGGTCTAAGTCATAGGGAGCTAGGAACGTGGGCGAACTAATTCTGACTGAACTGGTGAGCAAAGAGGTTGCAGCCGCTGGGGCGTGGGTGTCTCGCAGTCCTACCAGTCGTATTCAGAATTGGTTCCCAGGATCTTAGCCCTCGAGACTCGTTTATGAGGCGAATGGAAAACTTAGAAAAATGTTTGCAAGTATAACACAGGGATTTTTTACAAGCATAATACTTGTACTACACATGTCATATGTTATGATCACATGCCAGCCCCCGAGTGAGGTCTGACCCCACGCGATTTGCAGGGGTCGGTAGTTACTCAGGATCGGAGTTCTGTTAAGACAAAAACTGATAGGGAAAAGTGTAAGCTTATTTTAAGGATAGAAACGACGTAGCTGCTCAATGTTCCAGGCATTGGTGAAGACCTCGCCTTTGATGGTTTTCAACCGGTAGGCGCCTGGGCGAAGTATTTCCGCGACGATGTAGGGCCCTTCCTAGGGCGGGGAGAGTTTGTGGCGGTCCTTGTTGCTCTGCACAAGACGGAGGACGAGGTCTCCGACGTTGAAGGCTTGACCCCGCACCTGTCGGCTGTGGTACCGCCGTAACGCTTGCTGGTACTTAGCTGAACGGAGGAGGGCGATGTCGCGGGCTTCATCCAGCTGGTCCATGGCGTCTTGGTGAGATGCCTCGGCTCCCTATTCATCATATGCTCTTATTCTTGGTGCTCCGTAGTCAAGGTCCGTCGAGAGAACGGCTTCGGAACCATAGATCATGAAGAAGGGTGTGTAGCCGGTGGCTCGGCTAGGAGTCGTCCTCAGGCTCCAGAGCACAGCCAGGAGCTCAGCGAGCCAACGTGCACCGAACTTGTTCAACCGGTTGAAAATTCTGGGTTTGAGGCCTTGAAGAAGCATGCCGTTTGCGCGCTCGACCTGGCCGTTCGTTCGGGGGTGCGCGACGGCTGCCCAATCGATTCGGATGTGTTGTTCATCACAGAAACGAACGAATTTCCTACTGGTGAACTGCGTGCCGTTGTCTGTGATGATGGAGTTCGGTACTCCAAAGTGATGGATGATGTCGAGAAAGAACAGCACAGCTTGCTCGGATTTGATTGTGGATATTGGCCGAGCTTCAATCCATTTTGTGAACTTGTCTATGGTGATAAGCAAGTGGGTAAAGCCCCCGGGCGCCTTTTTAAGTAGCCCAACCAGGTCAAGCCCCCAGACCACGAAGGGCCATGTGATGGGGATCATCTGGAGAGCTTGGGCCGGGAGGTGTGTTCGCCGAGCGTAGTATTGGCACCCTTCGCAGGTGCGTACAATTTGCTCGGCATCGGCCACTGCGGTGGGCCAATAGAAACCCTGTCGGAATGCCTTCCCAACCAAGGTTCTTGGTGCGGCATGGTGACCGCATGCTCCACCGTGGATGTCGCTCAGAAGGAGTTTTCCCTGTTCGTCAGGGATGCAAAGTTGCAGAATTTCGATGTGACTTCGTTTGTAGAGTTCGCCCTTTACAAGAACGAAGGATTTGGCGCGTTGCGCGAGCCGTCGGGCTTCTGTCTTGTTGGTTGGTAGTACGTCGTGGAGGAGATAGTCGATGTAAAGCATTCTCCAGTCATTGGGAGGATCGGACTCCGTTGCTGGGTCTTCTTCAAGCTCCATGACCTCGGGGTCGGGAGGAACAGTTGGCGGATCGGCCTTGGGGGTCGGACTAGAAGGGCCATCATCGGCTTGTTCTGACCCCGTGTAGCGTACCGAGGGTTTGTGTTGGTCACTAGCGAAGACGCCTGTTGGAACTGGCTCTCGGCTGGATGCCGCTTTTGCGAGCGTGTCGGCCGCTTCGTTGAGGCGTCTAGGGATATGATTGAGTTCGAGGCCGTCGAATTTGTCCTCCAGACGTCGGACCTCTTGACAGTATGCCTCCATCTTGGTATCGTGGCAGGCCGACTCTTTCATGACCTGGTTGACGACCAGCTGAGAGTCGCCCCTGACGTCAAGGCGTCGGATGCCCAGCTCGATGGCGATTCGTAGGCCGTTGATGAGCGCTTCGTATTCTACAGTATTGTTTGATGAGGGAAAATGGAGCCGAACCATGTACCTCATGTGGACCCCGAGGGGGGATATAAAGACTAGTCCCGCTCCGGCGCCCTTCTTCATCAGCGATCCGTCAAAGTACATTATCTAGTACTCTTGATCGACGGCTGCTGGTGGCATCTGGACCTCGGTCCACTCCGCGATGAAGTCAGCCAGCGCCTGAGATTTGATCGCCGTTCGGGGGACATAAGAAATGCCTTGATCCATCAGCTCGAGTGCCCACTTTGCGGTTCTTCCCGTAGCGTCATGGCTACGAACGACCTCGCCGAGGGGGAACGACGTCACTACTATCATGGGGTGTGACTCGAAGTAGTGGCGTAGCTTCCTTTTGGTGATGAGGACGGTGTAGAGGAGTTTCTGGATCTGGGAGTAGCGGGTTTTGGAGTCGGATAACACCTCACTGATGAAATATATAGGGCGCTGTACCTTGAAGGTGTGCCCTTCTTCCTCTCGCTCTACTATTAAGGCGGAGCTAACCACCTGGGTGGTGGCTGATATATATAGTAGGAGAGATTCTCCATCGCGTGGAGGAACTAGGACCGGCGGCTTAGTTAAAAATTGTTTAACCATGTCAAGTGCCTCCTGAGCCTCGGCTGTCCACTCGAAGTGGTCAGTTTTCTTCAGAAGTCGATAAAGGGGGAGTCCTCGTTCGCCGAGGCGTGAAATGAATCGGCTGAGGGCGGCCAGGCACCCTGTGATCCGCTGAACCCCCTTTATGTTTTGGATCGGGCCCATCCTCGTGATGGCCGATATCTTCTCTGGGTTGGCTTCGATGCCACGCTCGGAGACGATGAAGCCGAGCAGCATGCCCCTCGGGACCCCAAAAACACATTTTTCGGGATTGAGCTTGATGCCGTTCGCCCAGAGTTTCGCAAAGGTGCGTTCAAGGTCGGCGACAAGGTGGTCAGCCTGCTTGGATTTGACTACGATGTCGTCGACATAGGCCTCAACGGTTCGCCCGATGAGGTCCCCGAAGCAATTAAGCATACAGCGCTGGTACGTTGCCCCAGCGTTCTTCAAACCAAACGGCATTGAAACGTAGCAAAATGATCCGAAGGGCGTGATAAAAGATGTCATGAGCTGGTCGGACTCTTTCATCGCGATCTGATGGTAGCCTGAGTATGCGTCAAGGAAACAGAGGGTTTTGCACCCCGAGGTGGAATCGACTATTTGGTCTATTCGGGGCAAAGGAAATGGATCCTTTGGACACGCTTTGTTGAGACCAGTATAATCAACACACATTCTCCATTTCCCGCTCTTTTTTCGGATAAGAACAGGATTTGCTAACCACTCTGGGTGGTATACTTCCTTAATGAATCCTGCGGTCAGTAGTTTGGCTATCTCCTCGCCGATGGCCCTGCGTTTCTCCTCGTCGAAGCGGCGCAGGCGTTGTTTCACTGGTTTGGAGCCCGGGAGGATCTGGAGGGTATGCTCGGCGACCTCCCTCGGGATGCCCGGCATATCCGAGGGTTTCCACGCAAAGATGTCCTTGTTGGCGCGGAGGAAGTCGACGAGCGTGCTTTCCTATGCGGAGGAGAGCGCGGTCCCAATTCGGACGTTTTTGCCCTCGGAGCTGCTGGGATCCAAGAGGACGTCCCTAGAACCCTCTGTCGATTCGAACGATCCGGACGACTTCTTTGCGTCGGGTGTCCCTTCAATGACCTCCTTCCTGAGGGTGGCGAGCTCTTCGGACGCGATGACCGCGGATGCGTGTCCGCAGCATTCGACCTCGCACTCGTAAGCGCGCTGGAAGGAGGTGCCGATGGTGATGATCCCACGGGGACCTGGCATCTTCAGCTTCAGGTATGTGTAATTGGGCACGGCCATGAACTTCGCGTAACATGGTCGCCCCAGAATGGCGTGGAAAGTCCTCGGGAATCCCACTACATCGAAGGTGAGGGTCTCAGTCCAGTAATTAGATCGATCCCCAAAAGTGACGGGCAGGTCAATCTGCCCTAGTGGCACAGCTTGCCTTCCAGGCATGACGCCATGGAAAGGTGCTCGGACGGGACGAAGGTGCGTTCGGTCGACGCCCATCTCGTCGAGCGTCTTGGCGTACATGATGTTGAGGCCGCTGCCCCCATCCATCAGTACCTTGGTGAGCCGCTTTGGACCGACGATCAGGTCGACGACAAGCGGATACCTTCCCGGGTGTGGGATGGCATCTGGATGGTCGGACTGGTCGAAGGTTATGGCGGATTCCGACCACCGGAGATAAGCTGGCATAGCCGGTCTAGCGGTATAGACCTCTCGACGTGCGACCTTCTGGCGGCGCCTGGAGTCGTAGGCCGCTGATCCTCCAAAGATCATGAGGGCACCAGTCGGTGTTGGAAAGGCGTCGTCCTTCTCCTCCGTGTCGTCAATGGTGGGAACAGGCTCCTTCCCCTGCTCCTCCTTGTTCAGGCCCCCGGCCAAGTATTTGCGCATAAGGCCGCATTCCTTGTATAGGTGCTTGGCCGGGAAGGCGTGGTTTGGGCATGGCCCCTCGAGCATTTTCTCGAAGTGGTTCGGAGTGCCCTCCGTGGGTTTCCGGCCACCTTTGCGGTCGGCTACGGCCACGAGCGAGTTGTCGTGCCGTTGCTTCTTACTTTTCCCTTTGGCGGGACGGTTGGAGGCGCCTTCGCTGGCGCCCTCGTCCTGCCTTGTCTTTCCGTCGGAGCGATCAAAGATGGCTCCGACCGCCTCCTCTCCAGAGGCGTGACTGGTGGCGATGTCCAGAAGTTCCTTGGTAGTTCGCGGGCCTCTGCGTCCTAGCTTGTGGACCAGGGACTCGCAGGTCGTTCCGGACAGAAAGGCTCCTATCACGTCGGCGTCGGCGACGTTTGGGAGCTCGTTGCACTGTCGGGAGAAGCGCCGGATGTACCCGCGGAGGGTTTCATCGGCCTTCTGACGGCAGTTCTTGAGGTCCCATGGGTTTCCAGGGCGTTTGTACGTGCCCTGGAAATTACCCACGAAGATCTCAGTCAGATCCGCCCAACTCTGAATAGCATTGGACAGTAGGTGCTCCAGCCATGCTCGTGCCGAGTCGGCCAAGAACAACGGGAGATTGCGAATAATAAAATTATCATCACTCGCACCACCGGCCTGACATGCAAGCCGATAGTCTTCGAGCCAAAGCCCGGGATTTGTTTCGCCAGAATATTTAGGAATGTTCGTAGGCGGTCGATACCTTAGGGGGAACGCGGCGTTGAGGATGTGCCGGCCAAAGGCCTGAGGGCCTGGCAGAACGGGGCTCGGGCTTCGGTCCTCGTTGCTGTCGTAGCGCCCTCCACGTCGGGGATGATAGCCGTGGCACGCTGCTTCTCCCTCGTCGCCGTGGGCACGTCTCCGGGCGTCGATGATGCTGCGTACGTCGCGGCCACGGCCGAGGCGTTGATGTACAGGGACGACGGAGGGCTGCCCGCCGGCTGGCGGTGTTTGGTGTACGGATGCGTCCTTGGTGGGACGCACTGAGGGCGCGTGCTTGCTGGTGTCGGGTTCGCGTCATCGAGACAACGAACTTTCCGCTTGCTGCGCTGCTGCACGCTCGAGCAACGTGCGAATCTACCGATAAGCGCGTCGATCCTCGGACGTCGCGGCCTCCGGAAGGCCATGCAACAAAGCGGTCATTGCGGCGATGTTCTGGCTGGCTCGGGCAAAGTGAGGAAAGGCCCCATCGTCGGTGAGGATCCTTTGGTGTACGGTGCGGGCCGTGGCGCGCGCGCGCCCCCTGTCTTTGCGGCGTTCAATCTCGCGATTGATGTCCGCGTATTCCCGTGCGAGCCCTTGCCCGGCCTCATCGATCTCTTGCTGACGAGCCCTTAGCTGCTCCATCCTCAGGTGAGATGGGGCTATCCCCTCTTCCCCGGATCTACCGTCAGGATTGTTTGTAGGGGTGGCCTCTTCCCTGGAGGCGCTTTCGACGTGACCCTCGGGGGTCTGCGTCATGTAGCACTCTCGGGAAGGATGGTGGCTCCCCCTACTGGAATCTGAGCTGGAGAGCGATACAGGCTTCTCGTTGAGGAGCTCGTAGAGGGTCTCCATATCGCGCTCAATCACCCCCACGAACTCGATGTCCGTGGGTGATTGAACCACACGTAGCGCCCAAGGGCGGCCGGCGGTCGCCGCAGCGTTGCGGAGACCGAATGGAAACGCTGTCGGGGCGCTCCATACGGACCTTTCCGGATACATGGTGGCGTCGTGGGAAGCCCCCTTGGGTGACGGGATTCCTCGAGAGTTGTCTGGTGGGCCCTCAAGCCTGAGACGGCTGAGGTTGATGGAAGGGGGAGAGGGGGCGGCTGAATCAGTCAGCGCCAGCTCTCCTCCTAGCGTGATGATGAAATCCAGGTCGCCGAAACGCACGTGTGCGCCCGGGGCCTAGGTGATTGCGTGGGTGGCCATCCGAGACCTGATTTGGAACGTGCAA
Organism: Miscanthus floridulus; assembly: GCF_019320115.1. Lineage (NCBI taxonomy): Eukaryota > Viridiplantae > Streptophyta > Magnoliopsida > Poales > Poaceae > Miscanthus > Miscanthus floridulus. The sequence goes on from NC_089591.1 coordinate 9,184,058, forward strand.
AGCCCCTACCTGGCGCGCCAACTGTCGGTGTTTCGTACAAGCACCGGCAAGCAAATTTATAGTAATGCGCGTTAGGTTCGGATGGTGCGCTAAAGGACACAGGAATTATACTGGTTCGGGCGGAACGTCCCTACGTCCAGTTTGTTGCTGCTTGTGTTATTAGCACCGTAAACGATCTGTAGTAAGGGATACAAACTGCCGAGAGAGGGACTGGTCCCAAGTCTCTGATCGAAGGATTGAAAGGTGGTCAAGAGCTTCGTAGCTGCTTGAATGTGTGTGAGTGCGTTCTATTGTTCGGTCCTATTTTTTCCCGTCCGTTTGATGGAGGACATGCCTCCCCTTTTATAGATGAAGGGGCTGGCTTTACAAGGGTGAGAGCTCCAGGATGCGTACTCTACTTAGCCTTGTGGCTCATGTCTACCTGGTCAGGTCCTCCATTCTGATGAGTGCGAAGGAAGACAAGTGCTTATGATGTCGTCAATATCTCTGTAGGATGTCAGATCAGTCACAGCATGCTGCCCCCAGGGTATGGGCTGTAGTACAGTGGTTTTGACTTAGGGGCCTCCCCCAGCCTTGCTCCACACGCCTTCTGGTTCCCATGATTCCTGTTGGGAGAATTCGGGGTCGGGGTCCGGTGTAGCGCCGTGGCCAAGGCTCTCTGACTTGGAGGACCTGAGGGGTCGGGAAGAGGGCCCCCCCCCCCGCTTCCTCGGGTCCACAGCGCGGTGACGGAGTATTCGTCGTTCGTGGAGATAGCAAATCCGTTCTTGGAGTGTAGCGGTTGTCATATATCTTCATTGGGTTCCGTGTCCCGGAGCTGAAGGCGGCGCCTACAACTCTACAGAGTGAGGTGCACGTACCTGTAATACCTTTTGGGCTCTGCGGCGCCCGGAAGAGTCTAAAGCGTCAGTCCTGTCGTTCCCTGGCAGTTCTTTTCCTGTCAGGGTGCAGGGTATGGTCGTTGGAGCCATGGTTGACCCGAACGTCTTGTCTCGTCCTGTACCCATCGTTATGAGGGATAGATATCGATCAGGGCGAGGCTCGTTCTGGGCCATCGGATGAGACGAAGGCCAGTCCCTATCTCTTGGGCGAGACTAACCCTATCCCTCCGGGATCGGGCGAGGCGGAATCTATCCCTTAGCCTTCGGGCGAGACCGAGCCCGCCCTATAGGCGTCGGGCGAGACGGAGATTAGCCTTGAGCCTTTGGGGCGAGGCAGGGTTATCCCACAAAGGCGTCGGGTGAGGCTGACCCTACCCCTCCGGGATCGGGCGAGACGGAACTCATCCCTAAGCCCTCGGGCGAGACCGAGCCCGTCCTCAAGGCGTCGGGCGAGACGAAGTTTATCCCTCGGTCCTCGGGCGAGACCGAGCCCGTCCCAAGGGTGTCGGGCGAGGCGGAACCGAACTCCTGTCATTCGAACAAAGGATGACATGGCGCCCTTATGCGTCCAGAAGTTTTTTACGTTCGGTGGTTATCGGTTCCACCTTCTGGGGTACCCCGGTATTAGGTCCCCGACAGAGGTGTTCCCCTAATTCTCTACATGGTATGAGGGTTCCCTTCCGGCTTCTTCCTCTACCCTAAACCGCACCGCCGACTCCACGGTGGCTCGTCCACTCCCGCAGCCACGATCCCCCACAGAGATCATGATCCACCCTGTTGTGCACGCCCCTCTGCTTTCCTTCCCTGGCTTCACGCGATCTCACGCGTGTTGCCCCGAGCACGCGAGCCCGCTCGTCATGTGCCTCAATGCGGGAGCTTCCTCTGCTCCACATGCCTACAAGTGAATTCATCTGCTCCCTATGATGTGCCATCCGATGGCGACCGAGCCCTCCCTCTCCTCAGCCACCTATGGCAACTCCTCCGGTGGCGCCATGGGCTCTATCTCGGACAACCTGATAGTTGTCCCCTACGCCACGATCGCCATCCGCTCTCACATCCCTGTCATCCTCGAGCTGAAGCATTCGAACTTCCACAAGTGGGCGCACTTCTTCAAGTCTCTAGTGGGGAAGTTCAGCCTTTGTGGCCATATTGACGGGACAGTCCCCGCCAACCTCGCTGATCCGCAGTGGGTCATGGACGATGCTTGTGTCCACACTTGGCTCCTCGGGTCCACTGGGCCCGATGTCTAGTACATCACCATTGATGGCAAACAGTCGGCGCGCCAGCTCTAGGTCGCCATCAAGGGCCTCTTCCTGTCCAACAAGGAGCCCCGCGCCGTCATCCTACACTAGGAGTTCTCCTCTATGAGGTAGGGGGACCTCTCCATCAATGACTAACGCCAACGCATGAAGACCATCGCCGATGCCCCGAGCGATGTCGACCATGCTGTCTCGCCGTCCTAGCTGGTCTTCAATCTCCTTCATGGTCTCAACCCGCGCTTCTCTAGCACGGCGGACAGCATCGTAGACACCATGCTGCTGCTCGACATCAACGCCACATGCCAGAAGCTTGTCCTCAAGGAACTTCTCCTAGCTAATGAAGGCAAGGTTTCCACTGAGACCGCCCTTCACGCCTCTGGCTCCTCTGCCTACGGCTCTGTGTGTCACTCTGCCTCTGCGTGCTTTGGCGCAGCACAGGGACAAGGCGGCCATGGCCCTACCAACAGCGATGGCGGCAACACATCTAACCGCAACACCAAGAAGAAGGGCGGCCATGGTGGTGGTGGCTGGCAGCAGCAACAAGGTCGTCAGCATGCGCCTCCTCTAGTCCGTGGGTCTGCTATGGTCCCTTGCCCGGCCACCACCACCACCAGCAGCCTTGGTTCCGTCCACCGCAGCAGCCGCCGGCGTGGCGTGGGCAGGGGCTGCTTGGACCTCCTTCGCAGCAGCAGGCGCACTCAGCTTTCGCTCCAGCCGAGCTCTCCACTCTGGCTTACCTCCAGTGGCCACAGTTTACTCCTTTGCTGGGTCCTCAAGCTGGTGGATGGAACTAGGTGGGTCTCATCACGGCATTGGACCAGATGGCGCTTCAGGGTACTAATCCCTGGGTTCTGGACACCAGTGCCACATCTCACATGGCTTCTTCAGATGGTATATTACTCACCCGCCTTCCTCCTTATTCTTCATCCATAACTGTGGGCAATGGTCATTCTATACCTGTTGTTAGTCGTGGTACTTCCATCCTTCCCACAGCCAAGACCTCCTTCCATCTCAATAACGTTCTGGTTGCGCCTGACATTGTACGCAATCTTCTTACTGTTCATCAATTTACACGTGATAATCATTGTTCTATCGAATTTGACGCACTTGGTTTTTCTGTTAAGGATCCATGGATGGGGCGCGTGATTTTTCGCTGCAATAGCAGCAGGGACCTCTGCACCATCTCCCCAGCTTTGCCATCCACCGCCGCCAGTTGTAGTCTTGCCATCATGTCCACCTTATGGCATCACTGTCTTGGTCATCCGTCTGACTCTGTCGTCGCTTCCCTTAGAAACATGTCGATTATCACATGTAATAAAACAGCACGCTCATTGTGTCATGCTTGCCAGCTTGGCAAACACATGCGCCTGCCTCTTGCTAGTTCAGTTTCCATTACATCAGAACCTTTTGCTCTAGTTCATTGTGATGTCTGGACCTCCCCTGTTCATAGTACTTCGGGTTATAAATATTATTTGGTCATGCTTGATGATTTCACTCATTATTGCTGGTCCTTTCCGCTGCGTCATAAATATGAAGTATATGGTCATTTTGTTGATTTCATTGCCTACGCTCACACTCAGTTTGGTTGTGTACCTAAATGCTTTTAGGCTGACAATGGCACAGAATTTGTTAACCATGCCATGTCTTCCTTCCTATCAAGTCGCGGTGTCCTACTTTGCCTATCCTGCCCCTACACCTCTCCACAAAATGGCAAAGCCGAGCGTATGCTTCGTACTATCAACAACACCATCCGCACGCTGCTGATCCATGCTTCCATGCCGCCCTCTTACTGGGCTGAAGCGCTGGCTACAGCAACCTTCTTGCTCAACCGGCGCCCTTCCTCTTCCGTCGGCCACCAAATCCCGTACCAGCTCCTCCATCGCTCCATACCGGATTATTCTCAGCTTCGTGTGTTCGGCTGCCTCTGTTATCCTAACCTCAGTGCCACGACTCCCCCACAAACTTGCACCTCGCAACACATGTACATCATGTTACATATATGAAAGTCACCCTCCTAATTGGGTGTGAGTCCTAATTGGGTGTGAGGTGTTCCCCTAATTCTTAAAAAAAAAAAAAGAAGCTCGCAGCTCATTAGTATGCTCGGCTCATGGATGACCTCACCATCCTCCTGGTGTGCCCGCCTTTTCTTCTGGCCCCACCGCGCCTCACCAAACAGCTTCACCGTGCTGTCATCACCGTTCGCCTTCGGCTGTGATGGCAGGGAGTCCTGGTCCAGCTCCATCAGAATGCAGGACAGGGCACTGGTGCTGAGCAGCTGTCAGTTGTCCTCTGACAACAACGCCGAGTCCTGGTCCAGCTCCATCAGAAATTCAGAATGCAGGACAGGGTGCTGAGCAGCTGTCAGTTGTCCTCTGACAACAACGCCGAAACTACCTCGCTGCCACCACCGGTTGATCCTAGCAACGAGGCGCTTGGCACCTTTCCAAAAGAACTCATTGGCTGCTGAAGAGAGGAATCCAAGAAAGATTGGAGGAGGTAGCATGCTGATTTAGGGAAGGAGCAGTTGAGATGGAGAAGCCAAGGTGTGGCCTGCTGTGGATTGCATTTGATGCTAGTTCTTGGCTTGAATGGGGCAGAGCGTAGCCTGCTGCCGATTAAGGAAAGGAAGAACAGACGAAGGACAAAGTGGTCGGATGATGGAGGTGATAGATATTAATCTCACCATAAGAATGAGGTGGCTACAAGCAATACAAGTCTGGCAACCAACACAATCTTTACAAATGCAACATGCTTACACAAGACAACTAAACACCTCCTCATCACATAGCCACCAACCACAACCATCTGTGCCTTTAGCTTTTCTATGCATGTGGCACTAATGCAAAAAGAGAATGTAAGGTATCAAGCCTTGCCACATATTCCACGTACTATTTCAGTTAACAGTCAACTGGAAAATTTAGCAAATACCACTTTTTACATTGAACATATATTGATGATTATTTCTACTCTCTAGAAAGAAGGAAGCGACATTGCATAGGAAGGTCCAAGATGCAGACTACAGAGTCTGAAAGGTATTTACTGCCTCCATGATATTTTACCTCTGCAGTTCAGAGCAACTGAAGCCAGCAGCTAGACCACTGTTGGGCAGCATAAGCAGCAATTTGGCACTACATAGCTTAGCTCTGTTTTCTGCAGGTTTGAGCAGCAGTATTTTTATCTCATGATGCAGGGCAGTGTGGATTCACATAGGTGAAATGTCATGTTCAAGCTACAAGGTGAAACGGTGAATTAATTCTCATGTAATCATTAGCTAACGATCAGTTCCTTGCTTGGGTGATTATTCAAGCTTTATCTCTGGTCTGTAGCATTTATGTGTTGTTTTTCCTTTGCCAATTGACAATAGTAGTTGCTCCTGCCCACATTGATTTGTATTTTGTTCTGCAGCTTGTTAGTTCTAGAAGCATGTCTGCAGCAGGGAGATCAGTTCCTTGTTGTATGTATTTTTCAAACTGAAAAGCTATAGGGTCACTATCAACTCTACCTTTCTAGATGTAGATGGGTTATTTATGGGTTCAGTGGTTTACTTGTTGGTTCTATGTTAGTTAGCTACCTCTGCATTTATCTTTCTGCCAGCTCTGAGACTTGTATGTTTTCCCAGGACACCATTGTTGCAGCTATTAAACTGAAATATGCTGAGAAAAAAATATTTTTTCTTTGGAAAATAGGTTTGTCGAGTGTAATTCTCAAAAACACTCAAACAATAATGGTATGCTAAGAAAAAAATTATTTTTTTCTTTGGAAAATAGCTTTGCCGAGTGTAATTCCCAAAACACTCGGCAAACAATAATCCTTTGCCGAGTGTATTTTGGAAAACACTCGGCAAACCACTTTTTTTGCCGAGTGTCAAATTTGACACTCGGCAAACCATTTGTCAAGTGCGCGATAAAAAAACACTCGGCAAATAGATGTTTGCCGACACTGTAGTTGCCATGTGCTGTTTGCCGAGTGTTTTTTTGTCTTTACCGAGTGCCTGTGGCACACGACAAAGTCACTGTTTCCGGTAGTGGTTTATGTTAGCCATACAAGGTTTAATCAAGAATATATAGTGGCCTACACTCACGAGTCACCGCCTCAATAGCCATGTATGAACATTATAGCTTTTAAAGAGACTGTAACAACTAATAGAGTGAATTTAGACTTTTTAAAAACTTCTACTCTAAATTTATCCTCTAATTTCACTTATCAAAACCTATCAAAAAATGTACGATATGATTCGACTACTCTACTCATACTTAGTTAAACAACTAAGACCTAAACAACTAAGACCTAAACCACTATTGGTATTTATTAACACAAATAGTGTGATAGAACCGCTCAATTTATATCAGATCAAGTACTGCTATCCCCGTTTAACACGTTGACGCACGCATACTTTCACTTATATAAACCCCATAGTCCGCCGATAGTCACGAAGGACCTCGATAAATCAACATCACAACTAAGATCGCATGATTAAGCAAATACACATCACATACACAGAGTTACAACGGAAATAATATTACAAATGGGTTTACAAATAATAGTACAAGTTTGGGTTTTAAACCCGGTTAAGAGAAAAATGTAGCTTTCAAATGATTACATTAATATGAGTTTCATATATATTGCTAGCATAAGTGACATCCTCTGATAAAAGCATATAGATAAGAAATAAATATAGAGTCACCGAGCCCACCGTCGATTAGCCACCATCTTCAGCAGGCCGAGAACTTCACCTACAACATGGTGGTATAAACTCTAAGTACTCGAATGTATTCAGCTAGACTTACCTATCATAAACTAGAAATAAAGTGACTCCAAGGATCATGCAATGCTTTATAGGTGGAGCTAGCTTGACAACATTTTGCATAAAAGCCTCTAGTTGAGCTATACATTTTATAATTCGGCAACCAAGTTAATTATAGCTATTCATCTCTAGATTAGCAGCTAACCTGTGCCAAATATGTGGAATATCATTTAGTGACATACAATAGCAACCATAGCCGGTGTAATATTTACATATTCATCATAACCATCAAATTCCATAGTTCAATTACTACGATGCTGGTGTGAGTCGAGTTTCTCACTATCCGGGAGAGACGACGATTCGATTCGATTTCAACCAACTGAGAAATTTATTCTTAACACAAACCCAGGCATACCTGCGCCAAGATAGTCTTAGATCACCTTTGGTACAACTCAGGTCCATATTTTGTGGGTTCGATCAGCGCCACACAATCAAGGACAACCAGCTGCCAGGACGATCAGGACTGCCCTACCCTTGGGCTCACGTCTGGCTCCCCGCACATCCTTACTACCATCTAGAGTGCGCATTCTTACAGAACGGAGCCCGGCCTGAGTTGAGCTAGTCGGCTTCACAGTCGGAACGAGTGAGAGGCATGCGTTCAATCTCGGTAGAAGTGCCAGCAATGGTACTGTCCTTAATCGACACAGACAGGATAAAATATGCACACAATACCTCCATGTCCTGCTGCCTCACAATCACTAGATCCCATCCGGTCTCCGTTTATTCATCATCACATGGTTATTTTCCACGATAGCAAATATAGTCATCCGTGCTTTCGTATCCACCTATATCTCGTCGGTGATAGGAAATCACCCGACTTCTACCGGCCTAAGCATTGCTAAGCATATATTCAATCCTGAACCTACATAGGGTTCAAGGTATATTTCTGGACAAGAAAATTATATGCGTCAAGTGGCCCCAATCAACTCTTATAACCTAATGCATCAAACATAAATGACTCAAGTGATATTTGTAAAAACATAGGAGGTTTAGAATGCTCCAGGGCTTGCTTGGTATCCAACACTAGGTTAGTATTTGTTAGATTACACTCGCTTGGCGAGCATCTCTTGTTTAGGCTTGTACTCTCGAAGTCCTTCCATCTTCTGGATCCGTCCACCAAACCTCACCTTCGGGACTTATCCACCAACACCATCCTCTGGTTTGACTCCAACATCATGTCCTTCACGTGGTGCATCTAGTGTACCTAGATGAGATGCAAGATGCAAGTGCATGAATGCGAGGAATGGTAGCATGAGATATATCATATAAAAGCATTCAAGACGAGCATCGGGTTACACCTCAAGATATAAGCACTTAGAAAGCAAGTCGTTTAATTAATTATTGCACAAACCTATCATGGTAAGTTAGAAGATGATAACACCAAGCTTTCACCAATGAGGCACTCAAGTTAAGCTACTTTAAACAATCATCTAGCACCAGCTAATCCTAGCCATCACACAATCAAGATCAAGCATAAGCATAAGCAATAAACTTCAAGTATATGCACAAAATCTAGACATCAACATAGCAGCCATTCAATTTAACCATAACTAGAGTTATAAGCCTCCAACAATGGTGATCCTAGACTTTATGGAAAGCTAATAAAATTATCTAAAACTTTGTTATTAACACCAAAAGCTGATTCAACAAATAACAAGGTTAAAATACATCATGAAGTAGAGCTTATACAACTAAGGACAAAAAACTGATAGTAACTTCAGAAATGCATAACTAGAGTTCTAAACATGACTCTTAACTTTTTAGAAATCTTATTAAGTTATCTATAACTTTATTATTATAATCAATACATGATTCCATGTTTAAATAAGCCAAGCAATACAATCATTCAAATCTATTCAGAGCACATACAAAAGCTAACAACAAATTCGTAAAATCTATAACTCCTAAACCATTAGGCCTAAAATCATGAAATGTTAGGACAAGAAATATAAGGAATTTATCTACAACTTTGGTATTCAACACATTTACAGAAAACATCATTTGCATCATGCAATTATCATCACAACAGAAAATGCACATGCAGCCATTTCAGAATATAACAATTTGATGTTTCACTTGTTTTGCTAACAAAGAGCATGCACACATGAGCCATTCAAGAACTTCAACCACCACTAACATACTTAGCAACACTTTATTGAACACCAATCACTCAAAGAATCACCAAATACAATTACAAGGTTTATCTACAATTATGCTTTTTATTAATCATTTCTCCTAATAAACATATATATAATTTTAGTGATATATGAGAACAACTAGTTTGGGGCTGAGATTTTTATGAGTGGTAGATGTTATCAAAACATGGCTACTACACAAATTTTAGATGCTCAGGTTTTATAATTTAATTACTATAAAAAAAAGACAAATTGCTATTGTAAGAAAACATGTAAAAGCAAGATAAATCTAAAGATCATCATTTTCTATAAACACATAGCCATATTATGGTTTCTCAGGTCACAATATCACCATGCAAGGGCAAAGGAACCACATTTCACATTTTTGCATATATAAATTATTTATCAAGCATTTAAAACCGTTTATTAAACATTAATCAAGTTAAATTTGTAACTTAGCCATAAATGCACCAAAATTATGGAATTTTAACCAGAGCTCACACATGCCATAAGTATACTAGTACAAAATTTTAGGTCATTTGGAGTAGTATAACAGTAGATATGACGATAGCAAGCAAAGCAAGCTAGAATTAACCATTAATCATGATTAATCAAAACATCATAAAAACAGTGATCAAACAACATGTTTAATATTTTTCTTAGCCAACACATGCCAAAACAAGACTCACAAAACTAGAATCACATTTTTACCTCGAGATATGCATCTGACAAACTTAAAAGGATTTCTAAAAGCACTTTATAAGAATAAATAAAAACATTAGAAACTTTGTACTAACATATATCATATTATTACTCTACTGTGTAGATCTACTCGCAAGGATTCCAAAAAGTCTTCATTTTCTATTTTATAATTTTTCTAGATTTACTATTATTTTCCAAAGTTTAGCCGATTATATGCATATAAGGAAAAAGAAAAGGAAAAACACTTTTTCACTGGGGTCCCTGTAGTTTTCCTTAATGACTATGCACTTAACCCCCTAAAAGCCTATCTATTCATGCGCGAACTGCTTCTTCTTCTTCTCGACGCAAGAATAGGGGAGGTCGGCTGAGGCGATGAGCGGCGACGGGGAAGGGTGAAAGGTTCTAATGGCTAGAGGGGGCTGAATAGCCTATAAAAATTTCTACAACAACAGTTTGCAAACTGGTTAGACAAACATGAGGCGAAGTGAGTGTTGCGCTAGCCTACTAAAAATGCAAGCCACATACCAAAATTCTAGTTTATATAGTCTCTATCCACACAATGGCTATGTCACTACACTAAGTTAGTGTGTTCTCAAAGGCTAACTAAAGAGACACACTAACCAAACTAACAAGCTCTCACGACCAGCTACACTAAAGAGCTTGACAACTAGTTTGCGGTAATATAAAGATAGAGAGCTAGATGGTTATACTATCGAGTCAAAGAATGAACCAATCAATCACAAGAATGAATACCAATGAAGACCAATCACCTAGGAATCAAATAATGACACAATGATTTTTTACCGAGGTTCACTTGCTTGTCGGCATGCTAGTCCTTGTTGTGGCGATTCACTCACTTGGAGGTTCACACGCTAATTGGCATCACACGCCAAACCCTCAATAGGGTGCCGCACAACCAACACAAGATGAGGATCACATGAGCCATGAGCAATTTACTAGAGTACCTTTTGGCTCTCCACCGGGGAAAGATCAAGAACCCCTCACAATCGCCACGATCAGAGCCGGAGACAATCACCAACCTCCGCTCGACGATCCTCGCTGCTCCAAGCCATCTAGGTGGCAGCAACCACCAAGAGTAACAAGAGAATCCCATAGTGAAACACAAACACCAAGTGCCTCTAGATGCAAACGCTCAAGCAATGCACTTGGATTCTCTCCCAATCTCACAAAGATGATGAATCAATGATGGAGATGAGTGGGAGGGCTTTGGCTAAGCTCACAAGGTTGCTATGTCAATACACATGGCAAAAGAGAGTGAGCTTGAGCTGACCAAATGGTATTTATAGACACCCCCAAATAATAGAGCCGTTGGCTCAATTATTGGGCTGACTGCGTGTCGACCGAACGCTCAAGTCATGTGCACCGAACGCACCGATCATGTATACCGAACATGTCTGGTTGCTACCTAACCACCACATGTCCAATTCAAAATGAAGTAGCTGTTGCTGCCATGAGTACCATGTGACCGGACGCATCCGGTGTGGACGACTGGATGCTAGATAGGCAACGTCTGGTTGGGTCCAGAGAGCTAGAGCCGCTCTAGGCCAACCGGACGTGTTTGGTCACTCCAGACCGGACGCAGGAGACTTAGCATCTAGTCAAGTTCAGAGAGCTCCCAGAGCTACTCTGGGTCGACCAGACGCATTTGGTCACACCGAACTGAACGCTCCTAGAGTCTGATCAATTATAGCGCTGAAACCCGAGAGTTGCTAGTTCACACCGAACACGTTCGGTGTGGCGACCGGACGCGTCCGGTCACTTCTCTGCAAACCTGAACTGAGCTAACTCACATTGACCGGATGCAGAATAGTAACTTCTTAGCATCCAGTCGCTCTCTGAGCCAGAGTCTAGTCATTAATATTGGACGCGTCCGGTCACTCTCTGTCCAGCATGACTAACTCCTTTTCAACTCTATCTTCTTCACCCTTGCTCAAATGTGCCAACCACCAAGTGTATCACCTTGTGCACATGTGTTATCATATTTTCACAAACATTTTCAAGGGTGTTAGCACTCTACTAGATCCTAAATGTAAATGTAATGAGTTAGAGCATCTAGTGGCACTTTGATAACTGCATTTTGATATGAGTTTCACCCCTCTTTATAGTACGGCTATCGAACCTAAATGTGATCACACTCGCTAAGTGTCTTGATCACTAAAACAAAAAGGCTCCTACCACTTATACCTTTGTCTTGAGCCTTTTGTTTTACTTTTACTTCTTTTCCAAGTCCAAGCACTTGATCATCACCATGGCAACACCATCATCATGTCATGATCTTCATTTGCTTCACCACTTGGAGTAGTGCTACCTATCTCATAATCACTTTGATAAACTAGGTTAGCACTTAGGGTTTCATCAATTGACCAAAACCAATCTAGAGCTTTCAGTCTCCCCCTTCTTGGTAATTGATGACAACCCTTTTACAAAGATATGAATTGAAATTTTATTGAATCCATGTTGCTTTCCCAAGCATATTTACCATGTGTAACGGAATATGGACAAGTTTCATGAATCCCATATGGTAGCAATTGCTCACCCTACATATGTGCTAAGAGTTTGGATTGTAGCTCGCACATATGCTTAGATCAGAAATATGGGAGACAATGTCTACCAAATGATGCTAAGGTATAAAAGATGGACCTTTGAAGCATGATACCAATCGGAGTGCACCAATATACCATCCTTAGCACCATTAGTAACTAGACATACAAAAACTAGAATACCCAATGAGATCAACATTAGAAGTAAGGGTCTAGTTTTGATAATGTGAGCATGAGTCTAGTTACTTAAACCTATGCATGCTAGTTTTTCATTTCATCATCCAAACCTACAACTAGCATACACCACACAAGCATGGATATTGAAATTTAAAACTTGTGCCATGCAAGCAAACATATGAAATGCACATTTAAATGCACCATACAACTTCATGAGCTTGCTCCCCCTACTTGTGTTCTCAAAATTTGAATTGATCCCTTTCCTTTGCCAATATCTCTCCCCCTATGTCAAATTCTCCCATTGTTGTCTTTTCACTATCTTAGTACACTATTTCTCCCCTTAACACTTATATCTTTGTTGTTCTCCCCCTTTGTCATCAATGGCCACAAAGGTTAAAAATGTAGATAGGTTGAGATTATCAATGTCAATCAATGGAGTGAGGATTATTTGCCCAAAATTGGTCCAATCTAGTTCATTTACCAAAGATATTTAACTCGGTTTGATCCAAGCACAAGCTTATTCACACCTCCAAATAAGGGTTATCTTGTACCATGTTGAGTTAAACACTTAGAGCTCATTTTCTAGATCAAACACTAGGTTTACAATCCCACAAACATGCCATATGCTACCACTAGACAAAAATAAGCATAGAAGCAATAGTGGTACCATATAATCATCAAATTCATTTGATTTTCATGAATGAGTCTATCAAATGTGAAAGATGTCTAGATGCACTAAACATGTCCTTAGCAAGGATGTATGCCATGCCAATCAACTTTTACCTTGGATTGCTCAAAGGAGAGACATGTCATATGAGTGGGGGGGTGCATCAACACATATTTGAGAAATCCAATATGTTCAACTCATTCCTAAGCATGCAAAACCTTTTCTCATCCAATGGATTGGTGAATATATCGGCAAGTTGATCTTTGGTGCCTACACTCTCAATGCAAATGTCCCCTTTTTGTTGGTGATCTCTTATGAAATGGTGGCGGACATCAATGTGCTTTGTTCTTGCATGTTGAACCAGATTGTTGGTTAACTTGATTGCACTATCATTGTCACATAGCAATGGCACTTTCTTGAATTTGATTCCAAAGTCATTCAAAGTGGCCTTCATCCAAAGTATTTGTGCACAACAACTACCGATGAAAATGTATTGGGCTTCGGCGGTTGGTAATGCAACACTATTTTGCATCTTTGATGACCATGAAACAAATGATCTTCCCAACAATTGACATGTGCCTAAGGTGCTCTTCCTTTCAACCTTGCATCCCGCATAATCCGAGTCAGAGTAACCAACTAGCTCAAACTTTGCTCCTTTGGGATACCACAAACCAACATTTTGTGTATGCTTCAAGTACCTCAATATTCTCTTTATAGCCTTCAAATGACTTTCTCTTGGTGAGGCTTGAAATCTTGCACACATGCATACACTAAACATGACATTCGGTCTTGATGCGGTCACATAGAGTAGGCTTCCAATCATAGACCGATACAATTTTTGATTCACCATATTGCCACTTGCATCACTATCCAAGTTGCCATTTGTTCCCATTGGTGTACTAATGGCTTTGCTATCACTCATGCCAAACTTCTTGATCATGTCCTTGATATACTTGCCTTGACTCACAAATATACCATTCTTCAATTGCTTGATTTGAAGACCAAGGAAGTAACTTAATTCTCCAATCATGGATATCTCAAACTCATTAGCCATCATCTTTCCAAACTCTTCACAAAAGTCTTGATTAGTTGATCCAAATATGATATCATCAACATAGATTTGCAACACAAATAAATCTTTTCCAATCTTCTTGATGAAAAGAGTGGTGTCAACCTTGCCCATCATGAACCCTTTAAAGAGTAGGAAGTCCCTCAATCTCTCATACCATGCTCTAGGTGCTTGCTTCAAGCCATACAATACCTTCTTCAACTTGTACACATGGTTGGGCTTCTTGTCATCTTCAAAACTGGGAGGTTGCTCAACATATACTTCTTCATTGATGTAACCATTGAGAAATACACTCTTGACATCCATTTGATAGAGTTTGATGTTGTGGGCACAAGCATAGGCTAGCAAGATTCTATTTGCTTCCAATCTAGCAACCGTGGCATATGTTTCTCCAAAGTCAAGACCTTCAACTTGTGTATATCCTTGAGCTATCAATCTTGCTTTGTTCCTTACTACTATTCTATCTTGATCTTGGTTATTTCTAAAGACCCATTTGGTTCCAATCATATTGTGTCCCTTTGGTCTCTCTACTAATTCTCATACTTGATTTCTTGTGAAGTTATTCAATTCTTCATGCATAGCATTTACCCAATCAACATCCTTCAATGCTTCATCTATCTTCTTTGGTTCAATGGATGACACAAATGAGAAGTGCTCATAAAATGAAGCCAATCTTGATCTAGTTTGCACACCTCTAGAAATATCACCAATGATAGTGTCCAATGGATGATCCCTTGCAAGATTAGTTGGTTGCAGGATTGGAACTTGATTGCTTGCACTTGCTTGATTATTGGGTTGAGATGATGTACTAGCCACTTGATTTTGTTCATTGTCATGAGAGCCACTTGTACTAGCTTGATTTGTATCATCTTGCACATTTGAGTTAGAGAGCACTTGCACCTAATCATCTTCATCATCATTCACTTGCCTAGGCCTTAATTCACCAACATCCATGTTCTTCATGGCATTTGAAAGTTGAATGACTCTAACATCTTCCAAGTTTTTATTCTCTTCTTGTGAACCCTTGGTTTCATCAAATTCAACATCATGAACTTCCTCAAGAGTACCACTATCCAAATTTCAAACTCTATATGCTTTGCTAGTAGTTGAGTATCCAAGTAGGAATCCTTCTTGTCAAACTTGCCTAATCTAGTGCCATTCTTCAAGATATAGCATTTGCAACCAAAGACCCGAAAATATGCAATGTTGGGCTTTCTACCATTCAAGAGCTCATATGGTGTCTTCTCTTTCAATGGGTGACAATAGAGGAGGTTACTACAATAGCAAGCCATGTTGATAGCTTCAGCCCAAAAAGATTGACTCGCATTGTACTCACTAAGCATAGACCTTGCCATATCTATGAGTGTTCTATTCTTCCTCTCAACAAGGCCATTTGATTGTGGAGTGTACTTGGCCGAGAATTGATGTCTAATTCCAAATTCATCACACAACTCATTAATTCTAGTGTTCTTGAACTCACTACCATTGTCACTTCTAACTCTCTTTATGGTTGTTTCAAACTCATTGTGAATGCCCTTGACAAATGATTTGAATGTTGCAAACACATCACTTTTGTCCACTAGAAAGAATACCCAAGTGTATCTGGTATAATCATCCACTATCACAAAGCCATATTTGTTTCCACCGGTGCTAGTGTATTGTGTTGGCCCAAACAAATCTATGTGCAACAACTCAAATGCTTTACTAGGTGCTCATCATGCTTTTCTTAGGATGGGTATTTCCAACTTGTTTGCCAGCTTGACAAGAGCTACAAAGCTTATCCTTCTCAAACACAACATCTTTCAAGCCTCTAACCAAGTCATGCTTAACCAATGTATTCAATTGTTTCATTCCAACATGACCAAGCCTTCTATGCCATAACCAACCCATGCTAGACTTAGTGGACAAACATGTAGATAATTTAGCTTCACTAGCATTGAAATCAACCAAGTATAGATTCTCATATCTAAAGCCTTTGAAGATCAAGTTAGACCCATCTACACTTATGATCTCTACATCATCTACCCCAAATATGCATTTGAATCTAAGATCACACAATTGATCTATGGATAGCAAATTGAAGTTCAAGCTCTCAACTAGCAATACATTGGATATGCTCGTCATTGGATATTGCAATCTTACCAAGCCCTTTGACCTTGCCTTTGCCATTGTCACCAAATGTGATACTATCATAACCATCATTGCCATTGGTGTTGATTAAGTTGAACATTCTTGCACCACCGGTCATGTGTTGAGTGCACCCACTATCAAGAACCCAATGCCTTCCTCCAGCTTTGTAATTGACCTACAAAAGAAGATCAATTCTTTTTAGGTACCCAAACTTGCTTGGGTCCTTGAAGGTTAGTGACCAAGCTCTTTGGCACCCAAATGGCTTTCTTCTTTGAGCCCATCCATGGTGTACCGATGAACTTAGCTTTGACACCATTTGTACCCTTAGTAAGCACATAGAAAGAATTAATCTTAAAGGAGGATACATTAGCTTGTGACTTCTTGTTCATACACTTTGCTCTACATGACCAACTTGCTTGCAACTAGTGCAAAACTGACCATTGTTCTTCACAAAACTAGTTTTGTGAGGAGCAAAGGCCGCCTTGCCTTTCTTGGGGATATAGCCCAATCCCTCTTTATAGAGAGAAGCTCTTTGGCTACCCAAGCACATAAGCAAGCGGTCCTCACCACCATAGTCCTTAGCCAAGGTGTGAGCTCATTTACCTCCTTCTTGAGGGTCACATTCTCAACCATTAGTGAGGCATCACAAGTGAAAACATCACTACTAGATGAGGTGGAAGAAGAAGTGCTACAAGAAGGGTTAGTGGGAGCAACAATGATAGGCATGGATAATGATTCATTAATTAGGTCACAAGTTAAGCCTACATTATAAGTCTCAACATGCTTCTTCTTATTTTGTTCATTAAGTAAAGAAGAATGAGATTTTTCAAGCTTCTTGTGAGCCTTGAGAAGCTTCTCATGGGCTTCCTCTAGCCTCTCATGAGTTGCTTTGAGCTCATCAAGGGCTTTCTTAAGGGCCTTTACTTCCTTATTCAAGCTCTTGCATTCCCTTCTCTTAATGTCAAAGTGTTCTTTAGCATCTTCTAGCATGCCAAATAATTCATCTTTAGTGGGTTCATCATCATCACTATCACTATCATTTTCATTATCACGTTCCTCATCACTTCCATCATCACAAGTTTGTACCTTAGTGGCCTTAGCCATGAAGCATGATGGAGTGTCGAAGAGAGGAGGATTCTCATTGATAGTAGTGCTTGCAAGTGCCTTCTTCTTGGTGGTCTTGTCATCATCACTATCATCATCATCACTTGAGGAAGCATCACTATCCCAAGTGACCACATATGAACCACCCTTTTTATTCTTGAAGGTCATCTTGTCCTTCTCTTTCTTTTCCTTCTTGTCCTTCTTCTCTTTCTTTTCCTTCTTGTCCTTCTTCTTGTTGTTCTTGTCATCATCTTTGTCACTATTGTATGGGCATTGAGCAACAAGATGATCCTTGCTTCCACAATTGAAGCACCTTCTTGACTCTTCCTTGTTCTTGGATGAAGATTTCTTTCTTCTAGCATGGTAGCCTTTCTTCACCATAAACTTGCCAAATCTCTTGACAAAGAGAGTCATCTTCTCATCATCATCATCATCCCATGAACTATTATCTTCACTTGATGTGTCTTGCTTTGCCTTGCCCTTGGATGATGTGGCCTTGAATGCCACACTCTTCTTCTTGTCATCCTTCTTCTCATCTTTCCTCTCCTTTTCTTCCTTCTCATTATCATCTCTATATGCGGCCATTATATCTCCCAAAACTTGGTTTGGTGTCATGGTGTCCAAACCACTCCTTATTAGAATAGTGACCAATGTGCTAAATCTTGAAGGTAAGCATCTCAAGAACTTAGAGAGAAGTCCTTGTCCTTCACCTCTTCTCTAAGTGCTTTGAGATCATTTACAAGCACTTGAAGCCTATGGAACATCTCTAGCACACTCTCATCCTCCTTCATCTTGAAGCTTGCTAACTTTTCTTTGAGAATGTATGTCTTTGCACCCTTCACGGCTTGAGTGCCCTAAAATGACTCATCCAACTTCTTCCATGCCTCATGAGCTCTCTCAATGTTCTTGATTTCCTCAAATGTTCTCTCATCCAAAGCATCATGGATGGTACTAAGAGCAATGTCCTTATTTTGGAGAAGCATTTCTTCGGCGGTAGTGGGAGCCTCTTCATCATCAATCTCAATCTTGGTCTCCACCACCTTCCAAACCTTCCTATTGATTGACTTGATATAAGTTGTCATCTTAGCCTTCCAATAGGGATAGTTTGAGCCATCAAATTAGGGTGGCTTCTTGGGGTTATTGATTTGAGCTATTTTTACACTAAAGGTTGTTAAGCCTCAAATCACGGTGACCTTGGCTCTGATACCACTTGAAAGGTCCTAATGGCTAGAGGGGGTGAATAGCCTATAAAAATTTCTACAACAACACTTTGCAAACCGGTTAGACAAATATGAAGCGAAGCGAGTGTTGCGCTAGCCTACTGAAAATGCAAGCCACCTATTTACACCAAAATTTGGGAAGAAGAATGTGGGAACTCAAAGCTTCCAAGATTATGTCAATTAAGGAATTGATTGCATAAGGATCGATATCAGCTGATTTACATGCAACACTTGAATCGACTCTCTTCGAGTGACGTCAGTAGATAACGACAATAAGCTATAGTTGGTGTCGGGAAATTCATGTCGGACTCTACAAAAAGGGAAAGATTAGGTTCCAAGTTATCTTAAGTTAGGAATGTTTTCTTTTACACCAAAGATTGTAATGAATCATGCTTGAGTAGGATTCATGCTTAGGCTCCGGGTATAAATATCAAACCTGGCTATTGTAAAAATGACATCCAATCAATCAATCCAAGTTACTTTTTTTGGCTTTACGCCAACCCTTAGGAGTAGGAGTAGTGTAGATCTCAGTGAGTTCTTCAACAAGCAGGGCTATATTGGTCCGGCCGACCTTTGGCTTTGAAAGGTCCTTGTGTAGTTTTGGTAATTGAGTGACAACCTAGGTGGACTAATTGTGTTTATGTGAGATACATAGGTGATTAGTCCACAAGTACATATGTGTGAGCAACATATGCCATGAAGGTGAAAATGGCTTGGAGATGTTGCAAAGCTCACACATGTGATGATGAAGGAGCTCATTGCACATGAGACATGACATTGAGTCATGTGATCAAGGTGGAGAAGATCAAGACAAGACTTGGCTTGATGGACTGGTTGCAAGCGTGAAGGGCAAGTCGAAGGCTTTGGAGTGATGGACCGCGTGGCAGTGAAGCTTAAGCAAGACTTGGCACCGATGGACGAAGGCAACGGTGAAAAGCAAGTGAAGTCAAGATCAATGAACCAATATGATCACGTGATGATATGAAGTGGATCATATCATTGTTGATCTTGTTGGTGCATGTGTTGCATCAGCATTGGAGGAGATGGAATGGAATGCGCAAGGCAAAGGTATAACCTAGGGCATTTCATTTCACCGGTCGTAGGTGTGTAGAGAAGTTTATGACCGGGTTTAGGATAGATGGCCATACTATCAAGAGGGGCAAACTTGTTTGCATATCGGTCATCTAGTGCCACTTGAGTGATCTAACTTTGCATCGTCGCTAGGATTGAGTGGCGTGGCAAGTTGAGTGGCTAATCCTTTGAAAAATGATTGTGAAAATGCTAACACACATACACATGGTGGTGTTGGCACATTTACAAAGGAGATGAAGTTGGAGTTGATGTGGATCAACTCGGCGATGGAACGGAGGTGAGAAGGGTTTAAAACTCCACCGGCAGAGTGTTCGTCAGTGGAGTGTGGATAGTCCGACGGTGCCACCGGTGCCCTGTTCTGAAAAGATAGGGTCTCATAGAGTAGACCGAACACTGGTCACATAGTGATCGGACGCTAGGTTCCAGCGTCCGGTCAGTAGTGGCAGTCAGCGGGCAGGCATCGGTCTTCGACCAGACACTGGCGCTAAAAGTGACCGGACGCTGACAGGGTGCGTCCGGTCAAGGTGACATATGATGACATAGGCAGAGCAGTGTTGCTGGAGGTGACTGGACGTTGGTGCTGCGTCCAATTGAGACCGATCGGACGCATTCGGTCATGTCTGGTACCTTACTAGAAATGACCAGACGCTGGGGTTGCTGCGTCCAGTCAACAGATGATCGCTGAGATTGGGCGAATAGTATTTGAAGCAGGGGACACGTGGCGTGCGTCACACGACCGGACGCTAAGGTCCAACGTCCGGTCGATCAGACCAGAGCGTCCAGTTGTCCCAACTTTTGCCCAGTGAAGGGGTAATGGCTCTATTTGTTCGTGGGGTTATAAATAGAAGCCATGGTCGGCCTTGGGCCGGTAGCGGAGCACACTAGAGCCTTGGTGGCTTGTGTAGTAGTGCTTGGGAGCCCTCCATCTCACATACACTTGATAGTGATCATTCGATTGTGTGAGAGAGCGATTCTAGTGCGATTGCATTGTGAGGTTGCATCAAGTGGCACTAGGTGATCGAGTTGCAAGCCGGTGGTGCTTGTTACTCTTGGAGATTGCCACCTCCTAGACGGCTTGGTGGTGGTCTCCGTTGAAGCCCATAAGAAGCTTGTGCGGTGCTCCGGAGAAGAGCTTTGTGAGGGGCATTGTGCTCGCCCTGCGGGAGCCATGAAGAGCAACTCTAGTTGAGCGTGTCATTGAGCTACCCTCACTTTCAGGGTAGGTTCTTGCAGTGCCCGACATGCAGGCTTGGCGGGTGATGCCAATTAGCCGCCAAACCACCAAGTGAGCGGTCGACACAACAGGGACGTAGCGTGTTGGCAAGCACATGAACCTCGGGAGAAAAATCATCGTGTCAACCTTGTTCTTCTCGTTGGTTTGCATCCTCGTTACACAAGATTTTAATTACTTTCATATACATTGTGCTTGTGTAGTTGCTCTTGTAACTAGTTAGCTTATGTAGCTTACTAGTTACCTTCTTGCTTGTGTAGCATAGAAGTAGCTCCCTTGCGTGGCTAATTAGGTTTGTGTAACCTTGTTAGTCACTTTGCTTAGTTTGTGTAGCTAAGTATTTGCGCTCTCTAATTTGGCATTGGTTGCCTTGTTATTGAGCATTGTTAGTGAGCTTAGTTGGCTTTGTGCTTTTGCTTACTAGCATGTATAGGAGCTCCATTGTTGCTTAAAGTACTAGTGGCATAGGTTTGTGTGACCTTGCTCCTAGAATTGGTTAGGTGAGCTCTAGCTAGCTCGGCACCTTTGTTGCTTAATTAGTATCTTTGGAAGGTGCTAGAGAACAAAGATAGAGAGGTGTAGTCTTGGCTAGACCGATAGTTCTAATTCCACACTTATTTTGGTTAGCCGATGTGACTAATTTTAGAAAGGACTATTCACCCCCTCTAGTCCGCCATCTCGACCATACAGGCTTATCTGTAAGTACCGTCATGGCTTATACTTCTATTTGTACGGCTGCATCGATTAAGTTCAGAGTTCATCTGAGCGAGTTCAAGGTGCTATTGCTAATTAGATACAGTATAATCCTAGATTGACAGTGCAGCATGTGCAATAGCCAATAGGGCAAGTTTAGAATCAAATGGTCAATTTTGGCACATCAGGCCAAATACCATTGTTGGCTCAAAAAATAGCACCATCAGTTCAAAAGATTCATAGAGATATAGATCCTAACATATATAACCAGAGACTTCAAGCAGCAAACTAGCAAAGGATCCAGCAGATAGAGATTCCATAAGGATATCATTATGGCACAGATTACAACACCCTTCACATGATTCCAAATTCAGGGTATCGAGGTACCCAAAATTTTAATCCACAGATGGGTTAGCAATTACAGAGAAATCCAAATTCAAATGGTGATGAGTTGTTGCTTACAGTGACCGAGATGATGAAGAATCAGTTTGGTTTAAATCCAAAAGGGTTGACCTTCTTATACAAACGCCCATATCCAGAATGATATGATTTGGTCGCTCTTCCTACAAATTATAGGCTCTCGGAGTTTGCTAAGTTCACTATCCAAGATAGCACAAGCATAATAGAACATGTCAGTCAGTATCTTACACAGCTGGGTGAAACATCTATTGAAGAGGCCCATCAAGTTCGTTTCTTCTCCTTGTCTCTGTCAGGGCCAGCCTTTACTTGGTTTTCATCGCTGCTAGTTAACTCCATTACTAATTGGGCTAACCTAGAGAAGAAGTTTCATACATATTTTTATACTAGGATAGGAGAAAAGAAAATTACCAATTTAATGACCATAAGGCAGAGAACTAATGAATCGGGCATTGAGTTTCTTCAGAGATTCTAAGAGACCAGGAATTTGTGCTTCTCATTAAACTTGACCGATGATCAACTAGTTGCTTTGGCCATTCAAGGAATATTGCCAAAGTGGAGAGAGAAACTATTAGGACAAGAGTTTGACAACTTAGGTCAGTTGGCTCAACTAGTGACAGCACTCAATAGTCAATTTTAGAATATGCGTAGAGATACCCAATTCTAGAAGAGTGCCGCAATTGCCGAAACCTATAATCCATATTTAGATGATGATGGCTATAAAGACGATGAAGAAAAAGAGGTTACCATGGCTAAATGGAATTGGGGTAAGAAGACAGTAATGGCGCCAAATCCTTGGGGAAGAGGAGTCAAAGAGAGCTATGATTTCAATGTCACAAAATCAGACAAGCTCTTTGATTTCTTGCTTGAGAAGGGACTGATCAAGTTGCCCGACAATCACGTTATGTTGCCCCCTGATCAGTTGAAGAATAAGAAGTTCTGCAATTTTCACAACACCACTTCTCATTCTACTAATGAGTGTAGAGTTTTTTGGCAACATATACAGAGGGCTATTCAGCAAGGAAGGCTCAAATTTGATACACCTCAGAAGATGAAAGTTGATGATAATCCTTTCCCAAGAGATCAAAACATGGTTGATGCTAGGTTGCTCAAAGGGAAAACTAAAGTCCTAACATCAACTAGATCAAGAGAAACTAGAACAATCGATCCTGAGATACAAATATCAGCTAATGAATATAGAGAGATTAGAAGGCATCATGACCAATAAAAGAGCTGATATGAATAAGGAGAGACGTCAAGGGATGGGGCGACAAGGCCGCGTGTTACATCTCAAATTTTGTTGAATAAATGGCAGCGGTAGAAGGAAAAGGATTATCAATGTTGGTTAGAAGAGCAAGAATACCAATGTCAACAAGAAGAAGAGAGGTATGAAAGAAAGCAAGCTAAATCACATTGGAATTGTCCTTTCTTTAGACATTGTTGGGATGAAGGTTTGAAATTGCCTACTAGAAATAATTGCTCAGAATGCAGCGAACAATATTGGGAGTTTAGGCAATCTCAAGCCAACCACCGGTCTATCCATGCTCAAGATGAGTATCATCATAATAATATGAATCAATGCTTAAAAAATAGAAGTGTTCATGATCGACTTGGGAAGCGAGTTGTTAATCAAAACTAGGCTGATTATGCAGAAGAAGATAATGAAGAAGAATATGTCTAGCAGGAAGGGCAATGGTGTCCAGGAGATTTCACAAGAAGCCAGAAAAGAAGGGTGCAATGCCTAATGAATAGAGAGTTAGAACAAGTTTAGGCGTCTGGTAGACCTCAAGTGTGGCGTGCTAAACAAACAGCCGATAGGGGGCAACCATCGGCTAATATTAAAATGGCTTTTCTATTGCCGTCAGAATTTAGAGCTCTAGCAGACCAAGAAGTTTATTTAGATTTTGATGAATCAGAGTATGAGGAGATAGTTGCCAAATTAACAGTGATACAACAGGCTATATTTGATAAGCCAGTCAAGCATCGACACTTAAAGGCTTTATATGTAAAAGGTTTTGTTGATGGGAAGCCGATGAGCAAGATGTTGGTGGATAGAGATGCTTCTATCAATCTTATGCCTTACACCACTTTTCGTAAACTTGGCAAGGGACCAGGAGATTTGATTGAGACCGACATGATGCTTAAGGATTTTGGAGGTAATGCATCCAAGACCAGGGGGCAATGAACGTCGATTTGACAATTGGAAGTAAGACTTTGCTCACCACATTCTTCGTCATTGATGGAAAGGGTTCATACAGTCTTCTCCTTGGTCGTGACTAGATTCATGCGAATTGTTGTGTACCATCAACCATGCATCAATGTTTGATTCAGTGGCATGGAGATGATGTTGAGCTGGTTCATGCTGATGAATCTATGAGTATTGCAACAGTCGATCCAGTATATTGGGAACTAGAAGACTTCGAGTGTTTTTCTAGCAAACTATGGGACGGAGGCTTCATTAGAGTCAACGATGGAAGCCAACAGCCGATCCAAGCAGTTGACTTTGAGAATTTGTTTTAATGGATAATCCATAGATGGTACAAATGGTAAACTAGGACATGGTTTTACATCGGCCGATGAATTAGAAGAGATAGATATTGGTTCTAGAGATAGGCCTAGGCCAATGTATATAAGTGCCAAGTTGGATCATGAGTATAAGCAAGAGTTAGTAGATCTATTAAACGAATTTAAATATTATTTTGCTTGGGAATACTATAAGATGCTTGGTCTAGACCGATTGATTGTTGAACATCGGTTGCCAATTAAACCTAGATATCGGTCGTTTAAACAAGCTTTGAGGAGGTTCAACCCAAACATTCTTGATGATATAAAAAAGAAGACTCAAAGATTACTAGAAGCAAAATTTATCCAACCGTGCCGATATGCAGAGTGAATATCGAATGTTGTTCCTATGTATAAGAAAAATGGGAAGTTGAAAGTTTGCATCGACTTTAGAGATCTGAACAAGGCTACACCCATGGATGGTTATTCAATGCCGATAGTCGATATGTTGGTAGATGCGGCAGCCGGGCACAAGGTTATTAGTTTTACGGATAGCAATGCGGGATATAATCAAATTTTTATAGCTGAGGAAGACATAGCAAAAACAACTTTTAGATCCCTAGTGCAATCAGCTTATTTGAATGGGTTGTGATGACCTTAGGTTTGAAGAATGCCGGTGCAACTTATCAGAGAGCAATGAATTATATTTTTCATAAGTTGATCGATAGGATTGTTGAAATCTACGTTGACGATGTGATGGTGAAATCTAAGGGATACAAGGAACATCTAGCTAATTTGTGGGAGACTCTAGAGTGCATGAGAAAACATGGTCTAAAGATGAACCCAATAAGTATGCCTTTGGGGTATCAGCTGGACAATTTTTGGGTTTCATGGTCCACGAGAGAGGAATCGAAATTGGTCAAAAAAGTATGAAAGCAATTGATGAGGCAGTGCCCCCAACTACTAAAACAGAGTTACAATCTTTGCTTGGTAAGATTAATTTTATCAGGAGGTTTATTTCAAATTTGTCAGGATGAGTTCTGTTATTTTCTCCCTTATTGAAGTTGAAAAATGATCAAGAATTTATGTGGGATGATGTGCAACAAAAGACATTTGAGGAGATAAAAGAATACATGAAATGTCCACCTGTGCTGGTCCCTCCTCAGCAAGGCAAGCCTTTAAGTTGTATGTATCAGCCAATGACCAAATGATTGGATCGACCTTGATGCAATAGTTTGAAGGGAAAGAACGAGTTGTTTTCTATCTAGGTAGAAGGCTTTTGGATCTAGAAACAAGATATTCTCCCATCAAAAAGTTATGCTTGTGCTTATATTTCTCTTGCACTAAGTTGCGACATTACTTGTTATCTGAGTGTATAGTTGTTTCCAAGGCTGATGTGATCAAGCATATGCTATCAATGCCAATATTAAATGGAAGAATGAGGAAGTGGATTCTTGTGTTGTGGGAATTTGACTTGAGGTACAAATCAGCTAAAGTAGTCAAAGGGCAGGTAATAGCCGATTTTGTCACCTAGCATCATAAGCCAAGTATTGGTTATGTAGAACCGGTACCTTGGGCATTTTTCTTTGATGGGTCATCATGCAAGCAAGGTCCTAGCATTGGAATTGTTATTATTTCACCTCGAGGGGTAAGTTTTGAGTTTGTTTTTCCAACTGAACCAATGATTACCAACAACCAAGCAGAATATGAAGCTATTCTTAAGGGGCTTCAACTTCTTCATGAAGTAAAATCCGAGGCAATTGAAATATTTGGAGATTCATAGTTAGCTCTTCAACATATTCAAAGAGCATAGAATCAAGAGGCTAATCACTTAGCTCAAAGGGCGTCAGGTTATCGAGTGTTTCAAGAGGTCTTAAGTAGTGAAACCTCAAATAATGATTGGAGAGTTGAAATATCCGATTACCTTAAGAATCCATCATAGAAGGTTGCCAGGAAGCTAAGGTATAAATTGACTAAGTATGTTTTGCTAGATGATCAGCTATATTACAAAACAGTCGATGGGGTGTTGCTTAAATGCTTAAATCAAGAAGCTAATGTGTTGATGGGTGAAGTACATGAAGGGATATGTGGAGCTCATCAACCGGCTTATAAGATGAAATGGATTATTCATAGGACTGGATATTTCTGGCCAACAATACTGTGGGGGTATGGTCCCCGGTATCCTCAAGACAAGACATGGGCCGCACCATCAGAGGTGGCCCGGCACACAAGGTTAAGGCGTGCACGGCGCTGCTCGGCGTGCACCGCAAGACATTGTATAGTACCAAATAGGCTACTTTACTTGTAACCCTATCTCCTCCAGAGTATATAAGGAGAGGTAGGGATCCCCTAGTGGATAGGATCTATCAGATCTCATTTACACACAGCAATACAATCAGACATAGGATGTAGGTATTACGCCCTCATGGCGGCCGAACCTAGATAAAACCTCATGTCTGTCTTGCATCACCATCTCGTTCGTAGCTTGCACACCTATCTGCCAATAATCTACTACCTTGGGCATACCCCTAGGTAGACTGCCAACCATATTTCGTTGATAGTGGCGCACCAGGTAGGGGGTGTGCATACTGCTCCCTAGATAAACAAGATGGTCATCATCCCCGGTTCCATGGCTACGCCAAATGGCCTCACGTTCACCATCGGCCAGATCACCTGGACCACTGGCTCTGACAACTTCATCGCCATGACCATAGAGGAGGCGTAGATCCAATCTACATCGACCACTGCTTCACTAGTATCAACTACGACCACATTGGATCTGGCTCCGGCCACACCAGCATCATCTTTAGCCACGCCGACAACCCATCGTTCGCTTCCTCGCTACAAAGGGAGGCAGATCGACAACACCGACCTGCTCGACTCCATCGATCAGGTCAGCACCAAGCTTGCTAAAACCCTAGCTCTGGTAGATTCGATTCAAAATCAACCTACCAAGCAGGTAACCGCTACCCACAACAGATCTACTTGACCAGCTCAGGCCAGTCATCTTGCACGACTCGGTACGGATCTCATGGTCACATCTACTCCTGAAGGGCACTTAGTTCATCGCTGACCAGCCCCCACAATGGGTATCTGGCTCTCCGAGTGCGAAGCCTTGATGGAGAATTACTAGGATCAGCCATATGGCCTGCGAAACACTGCTTCCAACTATGCGTACAATATATAATGCTGCTCGGATCTGTGTTTTATACATTGACCTCGGCCAAAGCCATGCAACTTCATTAACGCCGACCAGATAATGCCATACGTCGCCGACCAGATGCTCCATCCAAAGCTAAGTCATGCCTTAATATTTTTCTAAATATTCTCCAGTCTCTGTATATCGCCACAATGTTTCTCTAAACTGTTTTCTCCATGTTTGCTCTCTAAACAATTTTCCTAACCCCCGAATAGTCATGTTGACGCTCAGACGCCTCCAGAGATGGCCCTGTCTCTGGCTCCTCCCTACACGTGCATGAGCGTCTGCCCTCTGCATTATGGGTGGTCGGCAGCGGCTCCTTGGTGATGCCTGTTCCTCCTACACATGCATGGGCTCCACGCTCGACGTTATGGACTATGGGCTAGCTAGGGCTGGAGACTCAGCTACACACTAGCTAGTCGGGCGGTTTATATTAAATATAAATATATTTTCATGCCAACTGATCGCTGAACTGCATATGTCGTTTCATCACCATTGCTGATTTTTCTCCAGAGTTCATCTATTTTTACATCATGTACTACCCGTTCTATATGTTTGTATTGCAGGATCATCGTCCAGGTGATCGGATCACCTGGTGCTCGGACTTCTCCACCGATCAACTGGTCGGACCGCTTGGTTCATGGACTTCATTGCCGACCAGTTGATCGGACTGTTCGCCAGTCATTTCTACTCAATGTTCACTTCGCCGTCGACCAATCAACCAGACTGTTCGTCTCTCGTGCTTCATCGCTAGTGACACAGGTTACTCCTCGGCCCTCGGATTCTTCGTGCTCGAGGACTAAGTGGGCACACTTCACCGCACGGATGTCGTCAGCTACATTGGTGCTCAGACCTCGCCGCCTACGCCGAGCACTCCTCGGTGCTCGAACATCGCTGCCTACGCTGGGGACTCCTCGCTCTTCGGTGCTCGGACATCGCCAGCGACGCCAGGGACTCCTTGCTCCTCGGTGCTCGGACATCGCCAGCGATGTCGGGGACTCCTCGCTCCTCAATGCTCGGTCATCGCCAGCGACGCCGGGGACTCCTCGCTCCTCGGTGCTCGGTCATCGCCAGCAATGCTGGGGACTCCTCGCTCCTCGGTGCTCGAACATTGCCAGCAACACCGGGGACTCCTCGCTCCTTAGTGCTTGGACATCACCGCCTACGCTGGAGACTCCTTGCTCCTCGATGCTCGAACATCACCGCCTACGCCAAAGACTCCTCGCTCCTCGATGCTCGGTCATCGCCGCCTACACCGGTGACTCCTCGCTCCTCAGTGCTCGGTCATCGCCAGCGACGCCAGGGACTCCTCGCTCCTCGGTGCTCGGACATCGCCGCCTACGCCGAGGACTCCTCACTCCTCGGTGCTCGGACATTGCCGCCTATGCTGGAGACTCCTCGCTCCTCGGTGCTCAGACATCACCGCCTACACTGGGGACTCCTCGCTCCTTGGTGTTCGGTCATCGCCAGTGACACCGGAGACTCCTCGCTCCTCGGTGCTCGGTCATCACCAGCTACGCCGAAGACTCCTCGCTCCTCGGTGCTTAGACATCGCCGCCTACGCCGAGGACTCCTTGGTGCTCCCTTGGTGGTTGGATCTTGCTACGTCTCATCGGTGTGCTATCAAGCTGCTCCATGCTGTTCGGATCAGGGTGCTAATCTTGGGCAGCATGTCTGGGGTCTTGATACGCGCATGTCAGACGATGTCAGCAAGCTTTCAGACTTCTTTTCCTTTGACCCTACTACAAGATTCATTCTTCATCTTCTAGCAGGCTCGGGGACTAAGTGGGCACACTTCACCTTGCGGTGAATGTG
Organism: Miscanthus floridulus; assembly: GCF_019320115.1. Taxonomy (NCBI): domain Eukaryota; kingdom Viridiplantae; phylum Streptophyta; class Magnoliopsida; order Poales; family Poaceae; genus Miscanthus; species Miscanthus floridulus. The sequence continues at coordinate 9,213,716 of NC_089591.1, forward strand.
CTTGTTCTCATCTTGAGGCTACACCCGGGGACTGGCTGCCTGCTTGGCTGGTCTTCTACTTTCTGACCCTGGCACCACACGACTACATCACCTACTGTCAGGCTCGGGGACTAGCTGTGGGGGTATGACCCCCGGTATCCTCAAGACAAGACATGGGCCGCACTATTAGAGGTGGCCCGGCCCACAAGGTTAAGGCGTGCACGGCGCTGCTTGGCATGCACTGCAAGACATTGTATAGTACCAAATAGGCTACTTTACTTGTAACCCTACCTCCTCCAGAGTATATAAGGAGAGGTAGGGATCCCCTAGTGGATAGGATCTATCAGATCTCATTTACACACATCAATACAATTAGACGCAGGACGTAGGTATTACACCCTCACAACGGCCAAACCTGGATAAAACCTCATGTCTGTCTTGTGTCACCATCTCGTTCGTAGCTTGTGCACCTGTCTGCCGATAATCTACTACCTTGGGCATAACCTTAGGTAGACTACCGACCATATTTCATCGACAAATACTAGAAGACTATTTTGAATATTATAAAGGGTGCCAAGATTGTCAACGTTTTGGTAATGTTCAGAAATCGCCCGCATCAGCTATGAATCCAATAATCAAACCATGGCCATTTCGAGGTTGGGGAATTGATCTAATTGGCTAGATTTTTCAGCCTTCAAGTAAAGGACATAAGTTCATATTGGTAGCGATGGATCACTTCACTAAGTGGGTTGAGGCAATTCCTTTGAAGATAGTAACCTCAAAGAACATGGTTGATTTTGTTAAGGAGCATATTGTGTATCATTTTGGGATTCCTCAAACTATCACTACCAATCAAGGGACAATGTTCACATCAGAAGAGTTTGGAGATTTTGTTGCTAGTGAAAGCATCTAGGCCCCTAGTTGGGTTTCGGTGATTAATGACAATACAAGATTACTATGACTAACGTGTGTTTTGCAGAGGCAATTAAGTTAGGTCATGGTAATGGAGATCAATTGGGCAATCAAGGTTGTCATGCCCCTACGATGGAAGTCATTTCGGTTTTCAAAGGATGGACGACAAGGTTAAGGATGACTAGTTCTAAGTGTCGATTGGAGTTGGAGAGACACTTAGAGTAGTTTAGGACTTTGTTTTTCCTTTGGCCGTACTATTAAGGGGGGTATGGATGGGTAGCTTGACCTAGATGAGTCTAGTGAGTTAGGTGTGGTGCACACTTGTTAAAACTAGCTCTAGGTAGCTCCTACGAATGCCTAAGATCCTTTGGAGCAAACTTCATTCACATATGATCGAGAGTTGGAAGTGAATGGAGGGTCAAATGCTGACCGGACACTGGCTCTGGTGTGATCGGACGCTGGCCGTAGGGTCCGGTTAGTTCATTTGATCAAGCAGACTGCGTTCGGTGCGACCGGACGCTGGAGAGGTCAAGTGACCGGACGCTGAGAGGCAGTGTCCGGTCGACTCTAGTAAGGTTCCAGAGAAGGGAATCTGTGACCGGACGTGTCCAGTCAGTACTGACCGGACCCTGGGGGTTTAGCGTCCGGTCGAGTACAGTAAGGCTCCAGTAAGGGTTTAATGCGACCGGACGCATCTGGTCAGTGGTGATTGGACCTTGCCAGCGTCCGGTCAACACATTTTCACTGGTTCACGGGTTGAACTGATCGGAGCGTCCGGTCAACACGACCGGAGCGTCCGGTCACCCCGTAGAAGCTCATAACGGTTCGTTTTTCAGGCTGCCTTATAAATAGAAGCTCCACTCGTGTGTGGAGTTACTTTTGCTCATTCCAATAGCTGAGAAACATGTTTGTGAGTGCCAGGAAGAGCAAGGTCCTAGTGAGGTGATTGAGATTTGAGAATCCAAGAGAGTAGCCTCATTAGTGAATCAAGAGTAGCAAAGTGTGCATCCATCTTCTCATTAGGCTTCGCGTGGTCAAGTGAGAGTTCGTGCTTGTTACTCTTGGTGATCGCCATCACCTAGACGGCTTGGTGGTGATTGAGAGCTTGGTGATCACCCGACGGAGCTTGTGGGTGACCCAACTCAAGTTAGAGCGGCTTTGGGTGATTCACCGCGATGGAGTGTCGAAGAATCAACCCATAGAGAGCACTTGATCCTTGCGCGGATCAAGGGGGACCTACACCCTTGCGCGGGTGCTCCAATGAGGACTAGTGGGGAGTGGCGACTCTCCGATACCTCGGCAAAACATCGCCGTGTTCCTCTCTCTCTATTTACTTTGAGCATTTACTTTGAGCAATTCAATACTTGTCTTTACATTCATAGAATTGCTATGCTAGAGTAAGTTTGGAACATAGGTTGCTAGTCTGTTGTATGTTAGATCAATAGAAACACTTTTCTAGGCACAAGGGGTTAATTGGGCTAACCATAGGATTTGTTTATTGCAAGAAAATTTAGAATTAGCCCAATTCACCCCCCCTCTTGGGCATCTTGATCCTTTCAGCCAGTATGGGAATTAAGTTGTTAAATTCTTCTCCTTACTATGCTCAGGCTAATGGCCAGGCAAAGGCGTCCAATCAGATTATGATTAAGCCGATCAAGAAAAGATTGAAGAGTAGCCAATTAAGTGGCATTCAACACTTAATGTGGCACTATGGGCATATAGGATGGCCTATCATGGATTGATTAAAACATCACCCTATGAACTTGTGTATGGTCATAATGCAGTCCTTCCTTAGGAGATTCAAACTAGATCGAGGCGTGTCACATTACAAAATGATTTGTCAGCTGAAGTCTATAAGAATCTTATGATAGATTACTTAGAGGACTTGAGTTGCCATCGGCTACGTGCCCTTGAGGATATCGAAACCAATAAACTAAGGATTGCAAAGTATTACAATAAAAAGGTCAAGAGCAAATAATTTTCTGAAGGAGACTTAGTCTGGAAAGTGAAATTGCCGATCGGATCAAAGGACAACAAGTTCGACAAATGGTCACCTAATTGGAAGGACCTTATCGGATTAAACGTTGTGCACCTAGCAATGCTTATATTTTGGAGACACTAGGAGGAGAAGAAGAGTTTGACAGAGCAATCAATGGAAAATATCTAAAGAAATATTATCCTAGCGTTTGGATTAATACTTGATGGCTGATTTGTTCGGTCATCAGCTCTAATAGCCGATACCAGAAGGGTATCGCCTCTAGTTCGAAAATAAACCCAGAGGGGTAAAAGCCAATATGTTATGTATTGCATATAGAGCAAAAACAAACACAGACAAATTGGTACATGGAACCTGAAGTAAAGGGCAAAAGAGAAACCACTTAAAACAAAGAGATTGTTTGCCAGCTTCTCCTATTACAAGCTAAAGGCTAGAAAACACTTTGTTCACTATGTCATCGGCCTGGAAAGCAAGGGCTACGGAGTTGGCAGTGTTGAAGAAATCCTCGACCAGGCGCTCATGGTCCTTAGGGTGTTTGGTGGCTAGAAAACCATGGGGAAGAAGTCGAAGCTCATGGCCAGAGCGAGCCTACATAGAAGCCAATGCCATGGCGGCACCATGATGAATGCCGTGAAGAGCAACCTCTCTAACGCGGTTCAAGACATCGTACAACCAAACCACCGACATGGCACCCCTGGCGTTGATGAACCCTGCTGTGTACTTCATAGCTAATTGAAGGCTTTCCAGCTAGGCCAATAAATCTAAAAAGATTCGAGGAAGGGATAATCAAGATCTTGAAGACAAAAACTAAGAAGAGACAGAAAATTGTGGTAGGCATCTCACCCATGATTCTAGCCTTGGCCTTGGCCAACCTCTCCTCCACCTGGTCAGCATCAAAGGGTGATCGGCGCTGAACCAAGGTGGTCAGAGCTAATTCCATGATAGAGAGGCAGTCAGCGAGCTTTTGGCCAGCCCAATCGATGGAGGCGATCAGATCATCGTTGTTGATGTGCTTCCTCAGGTAGTAGGGGAGCGGGCGGTGGATTATTGATGATGACGACCCTAGAAGTTGAGCGGAATCGGCCCTATGTTCTGAGAGGATGGGAGCATCCTGGGTTGCACCCTCTTGATGATGAAGATGCTAGCGTGATGACATAGACCCATTAAAGGTCTCCTCAGTAGACCTCTTGCCATTCTCCATGCCTTCGAACCTATAGGGAAGCAAAATCACACCAAAGACACGGACGGTTTGGGACAAAGCAGGTTGTTTTTTGATCCACAGCCGTGGCCCATATATATAGCCCGGGAGGTGAGAAGATAGGCTTCGTCGGAGTTATGGAATTAAAGTCAGATATGGAAATGGATCGACACTCTAGAAATTCAGGGGATGGATCACGAAGAGATAATAGATTTGGACTTATTGCTTCCCATAATTACAAAATATCATGGGATTGATATGAAAGGTTTACATTAACTGATGATCAACCCGCTAAGACTTCTTTGGAATGAAGGGAGTCTGGATCCGCACAAGGCCAAAGGTCATCATGGACCAAGTCATATCGGCCCACTGATAGAAGTGCATCAGGAAGAGGAAAGGTCGCCTACTTTAAAAGATACCCATATATCCAACCGATTCCTCGGTGGCTAGGAAACAATGGGAAAGAAAGCCGCCTGCTAAAAGCCGCCCATTTCTTGATGGTTGGGTGTCGACATGGAATTTTGTCCCATGCCAAGAACAAATGAGCAAGCCAGAAGGGTCCGCTCGATGGAGCTGAGGATCCACCTAGCTTTAGCATAGGGATGGTTGATCCTGCACACTCCTCCTGAGATGTGTCAGTCCCGAATGTGCGGCTCTGAGAGCCAATATGAAAGGAGATCGACTAAATAGTCGATTCTAGCATATTCATAAGAATAAATTGATTAAAACTCATGGGGTTGTGTAAGAAGAACCAGTTATCATTCTAGATGAATATCATTATTTAGATAGATATTAGTCACTAGCGAAAGGATATCAACAGTAATTAATTCATGCTAAGCCAATGATTGCAAGTAACCGAACTCCTTTTATGAAAGAAACAATTCATCATCATTCAACCATTTAATAGAAATAAATCTAATGAACATATTAGATCTCATCTATCGCTCTGACTAGTGGGGCATGAGGCAGAATCATGCAGGCCATAGAAACAACAATAGACTCGATGACCCTAACTTATTACTAATATTAGTGGGGCATGAGGTAGAATCATGCAGGCCATAATACAATAATAAGATCATGGGGCTAACACATCTTTCAACCTATTGCTACTTCAATGATCTCGTGATGTGAACTATTCGTGAAAGCGCTCGATATCAGCTAAAACAACCGATTCAGACATAGCGCATAGTTAAGGTCATGCCCTCTTAGGAACAGATCTACCAAATAATGATGCCCACTCCACGGTGCTAATAGTGGGGTGTGAGATAGAATCACATAGGCCATGATAATGGGCCATGAAATAGTTTTTGCTAGCCAATAGATCTACTCAAAATCCTACACGCCTTAACCGCACGCTTTGTACGATCAAGATTGATATAAAACAGCCGATAAAACATAACTCATTGTTTAAAGTGTAGATTAGATTAAATTTTAGATCAACAAATGATGGGTTAAAAAGGATATAAGGCCAATCTAGATCAATCCCAATCGGGCGAAGTGATATTGCTATAACTAAATAAACAATGGAAGCAATACGCAATATCGGTAACTTAATGAATCTATCCGACGAAACGCCACCCTTAGATAGAGCTGATAACTTGACCTTAATCTAGTTTGTGAAGTGGAGGTCGACCGGATTGATGCAGCCATACTTGAACTAGACAAGAGTCGATAACTAACTCATACCAGAGTCGCAGTGGAGGTCGACCGAATCGATGCAGCTGTACGAATAGAGGTATAAGCCATGATGGTACTCACAGACAAGGAGTGGAGGTCGACAGGATCGATGCAGCTATACTTGCTGAAGAACTTGCCGAGATCTACTCTACTCCTACTCCTAAGGGGTGGCTAGAGCCAAAAAAAGTAAATAACTGGTATTTGATTGATTGTGTGTCTTTTACAATAGCCGGGGTTTGATATTTATACCCGGGACCTAAAAACGAATCCTACTCGAGTATGACTCAGTACAATCTTTGGTACGAAGAAAACATTCCTATTTTAAGATAACTTGGACTCTAATCTTTCCCCTTTTGTAGAGTCCGATATGTATCTTCTCGATGCCAATCATATCTCACCATCGTTACCTACTGACGTTATTCGGAGAGAATTGATCCTAGTGTCGCATTCGACCCGACAGATATCAATTTTTACTCAATTAACTCCTTGATTGGCACAATCTTGGAAACCTACGAGTTCCCGCGCTCTTCTCCCAAATTTTGGTGTAAACACAAGCCCCCCAATTTTGGGATAAAACTATTTTATCCCAAAATTCTAGTTCATTGGTTTACCATGCCGCAACTATACTATCCCGAGATATACGCACGACTTCTGATTTTCTAGCCCGAGTTTCATATAACATCCCAACAGTATCTTTTGCATCCCACTCGGCCTATCCGCATTCTCCTTCTTCCTCAAGCCAACTTTAACAGTCGACGCCGTCATCGCCAAGGCCCCAAACCCTAGCAAACCATCTGTTCTAACAAGCTGTCATCTAGGCAATCCTCGCTAGATTCACACCAATTTTTGACTGTGATGGCGATCATCGACCACGTCCCTGAGGTATGTCTCCAAGTTTCCATTCCCCAATTATCATCCGCTACCTTGTATTTCTTTTCTTCTCAAACTTATTTCATCCGATTTCTTTAGGAAATTAGGAACGAAATCTTGATTTCATCAACCGTTTCCCCCAATATCTTTTTTCTTGGACCTATGGGTGATCCCGATCCATCCAATTTCATTCGCCAAGAAACCAACCAAATCCCCTTCAAACAATCTGTAGTGGATTTGTTCTCTTGGAATACCAAAACTCTCTTTAGAAATTGGCCAAAGATGCCTAAGGGATGGAGAAATTGGTTCCATAGGATGTCCAAGAAAAAGGGTGGAGATTGGGAACTTTATGATCTAAATCAATGCTTGACTCTTTCACTATCTGGGATGGAGAGGAATGACTCACTTTTGATTGCTGCATCTTATTTCTAGTCCAATGCCCTGAATGCCTTCATCCTTGGTCATGGCCCAGTGACCATTACCTTGGCCAATGTTTACATGTTGACCGATGTCAAGATAACTGGATCAATGTAGCCTTACGAGTACTTGAGTGCTGGCTCCAAGAAATTAGCCAAAATAGCAGAATGCACAGGATGGGCCAGTTACATTCTAAACCACGTTGAAGATGGATCAGCTATCAGCGAAAGGGAATACATGGCCTTTCTAAACATGTGGTTGGAAAGATTCATTTTCTATGGGTCATCTAGTGGTCCAACCTACAATCACAAACTCATGGCAGAGCACCTAGCATTAGGCAAGGATATCCCTCTTGGAAAATATTTGTTAGGAGCTGCTTATCATCTAATGTAACAGGTGGCTGCCCAATTACTGAAGAATGAACCAGTGCATACTATCAGTGGCCCCTGGTGGCTAATACAACTGTGGCTTAACCTATATATGCATAAGTTTGTGAGGCCTAATCTCAAAAGTCTGAGTTTCCCTTCTTCCAATTTTGATGAGGAATATAGAGGTGAAAAAGGAAGAACTCAGCAGTGCATGAGCTATGGTGAGGCTGCATCGACCATCACAATTGATTTTGATATTGGCCATCTCTTCAAGAAGTTTTACAAATGATTTGGTGGAGACTTCCTGACTTGGCTACCATATGATGATGAGAATGATGAGCTGGACTTCCCATTCAATTTTCTCTTTGAGTCAGGTTGTTCGGATGATGTGGTGGCTGCAATCTTCAATTCTTTCATCAAGCCCTGTGTTCTTTCCAGCCGAGTTTCATCATGGTTGTGGCAAAATGGCTACAGGTTCTTTCATTCCAAGCAACCTCCCAACATACAAATTTTACAACCCATCCTTTGTAGCTCGTCAATTTGGTTTCGGCCAATTGCCTCCTTAGTTATTCTTCAAGAACATACTGAAGCCATAGGAAGACATCAGTGAAGTACTGGAAGCTAGAAGAGTTTTTCAGCTAGGATCAGATCTCCCTTCCCTCTGCTTGCACGATTGGATTAGGGTCAGCCTCTCTTCTACTCTCTTCGACTCCTGGTGGCAAGAATGGAGTTCCCATCTTTTCTGTGGATCGATCCACCCTTTGTGTATAGCCCTGGATGGAGAATTTGCTTCGGATGGAGAGGTAATTTGCTATTTCTCTTCAAGAAAATTGTTTGATGAATTCCTCTGCTAACCATCCTAATCGATCTTTTCAGGATATTCAATTTGATCCTCCGAGCTTGGATGGGAAGGGGGTCCTATAGATTATCAGCCACCGTGCCCAGTTTCAAGAATGGGGTCAGCTGCACCTTCCCTAAAGAGATTGATGAAAACTCCCGCTGCCCCCATAATTGTGACATATCAATCTTTAAAGTGCAAGGTGGTCCAAGGGGCAACACAGAAAACCACTACTAGGAAGAGACTCCATAGAACAAGACCATCAGCTGCTCAGGTAAACAATTCATCCCCTTCTCAAAATGATGTTCACTTGCTGACTTCGTCTCTTCACAGCTATCGAGCATTGCATCCCAACCTACTCCAAAAATGGATCGACACTCTGGATATTCCGGGGATAGATAACGAAGAGATAATAGATTCAGACTTATTGTTTTCCCAAATTACAAAATATCATGGGATGGATACGAAGAATGTACATTGACCAGAGATCAACCCACCAAGGCTTCTTTTGATTAAAGGGAGTCTGAGTCCCCACAAGGCCGAAGGTCATCATGAACTGAGTCACATTGGCCCATTGATAGAATTATACCAGGAGAAGGGGAAAGGCCGCCTGCCTAATAGATGCCTAGCTGATTTCTCGATGACTAGGAAACTGTGGGAAAGAAGCCTGTGGCTTTCTCGGTGGGCGTTTGGTGGAACAAACAAAGGGAAGGTGTCCACACATTTTAGCCCTTGCAAACACTAGAATAGCTCTACGAGCATAGAGAGAAGACTCAGGTGATATCACAATAATTCTTCTAACTACAGTAGCTGATCCTCTTGCTCGACAAGGTGCTAGAATGAGCGACACAATCACCCTATGCATAAGAATTCTTCTAACCAATCAAGATCTTCATAGCGAAAAGATAGACCATGGAGGGTCTGGCGGAGTTAGAAGCACTCGAGGGGGCATATGGAAGAGAATCATAGCTGAATTGTTGAGTTGCTCTCGCTAGGGTCAGATAGACATTTTATAGCCGGCCTAGAAAGATGAATCCAAGTGCCCATGAAGCAATGGTGCTTTCATAAAAGTTTTGAAGCATGGGCTCATGTGTGTCCTTTACAATAGCTGGGGTCCAATATTTATACCCGAAACCTATGCATGAATCCTACTTAAGCACGGCTCATTACAATTTCTTGGCCTAAGAGAAAACATTCCTAATTTAAGATAACTTGGACTCTAATCTTTCCCTTTTTATAGAGTCCATCATGATTTTCCCAGCGCGATCGTAGCTTTTGTCGTTATCTACTGGCGCTATCTGAAGAAAACCGATTCCAGTGCTGCATTCGAATTAGCTGATACCGACCTTCAAGCAATCGATTCCTTGATGACGTGATCTTTGGGAGCTTTTGAGCCCCTGTAATTCCTCTTCCAAATTTTTGTGTAAACAGCTTGCAACAGCAAAAGGAGGGGCTCGCTGTGGTAGTGGCTGGAGGTCACGAGGAGGCGCGGAGGCAAGGGAGATGCAGCGGCTTGGAGCTCCACCTTAGTGTTAATGGCGGCTGCGCTCTGGCATGTCCACGTGGCACCGAGGGCGAGAGAGCACGCAGATGGAGTGGAGAGAGTGAGGGAGAGACTAAGAGGGGGCTCTAATGGCTCCAAATCAAGGCGAGGAGAGGGCAGAGGCACGTGGCACGGAGGAGGATGTGCGGCGCTGAGCATGGCAGCCATGGGGCATTGTGTCGAGCACGTGGCATGCGGTGAAGTGGGCAAGGTGGGAGCCAAATTGGGCCAGCTACGGTCTGATTTGGACCTTGGGCCCAAAAGCAAAGTTGCAGCCCACCTGATGATCTACAAAACTCATTAAGGGAGGCTGGCCATTGGAGCTCTCCATTAGAAGTTAATTAAGCCCCAAGTTGATAGTGTCAGTGACTAATCAAGGGTTAAGCCTTGCTCTCCTTGAGCTCGAATTACTTGGTCAAAATGTGGTCAAATTTGATCCAACTTCTTCCTACTCCAACTCTTATTTTTGGCTCAACTCAAGTTGCTTAACAAATTTTGGAGAATGCGGGATGCCAATCATCATTGCCACTAAAATTCTAGACTTGAAATATTTTCTAGGTCTGAAAACAGCAGCACATTCAATCTTTGAGCCTCTATTTGACTTATTTCCAAGCTGATCTGGTTCTTGGTCCAAAAACAATATTTGTAGTACTCAAACTAAACTACATCTTACATTAAAGGATCAAAGTTTGGATCACCTTGGGTTGCAAGATATTAGGCTCCAAAGCGTGCTACACAAAACTGAAACCGAGGTTCAGTTAACTCATAAAAACAGTTAGTCTTTGTTGATTTTGAAACTAGCTTTGAATGTCCAAACGTGCTCCAAAAGTGATGAGACTTGTTTTGTTACTATATGAATTTGGAAGATAAAAATTCACAAACATATGAATTTGGAAGATAAAAACTCACAAGGTGTACTTCCACTCATATTAAGGAATCCAGTTGAGTTACCATATGAATTTGGAAGATAAAAATTCACAAACATATCAACTCGCTGTTATCGATCCGGGACAGGAAAAATCCTGGAGGGACCAAAACAGCACTGTATCCCAACTTGAGGCCACTATTTGAGCCACTTAGGAGTTGAATCAGGGCTTGGTCCAAAAATGAAGTTTATTGTATTCCACTTAAACTTCAACATTTATTTAAGGTCAAACTTCATTTCAGCTCCCAAGTTCATTGTTTCATCTTGGTCAAAGCAGCATCACGATAAAGCTTAAATTGTACTTTTTGATCCATTGAAGCATTTTCTTGACATTTGCTCAACATGAACCCTTCATGACTTTTGTTCAAGAGTTGAATTAGAATCATTTGGGAAAGGTATCAAGGTTTGATCAACATCCCATATTCCCATTCACATGATGAAGCAATTCAAGAGAGGTTATAACTTAGCATTTCATGTGACTTTTGATTCCAAACTTCATGAAACTTTTCCAAAGTTCACTCTAAATGCATGTTGATGTAATGTATATGAAATAAGCATGTTTTAACATTACTCATGCATAATCTTAACAAGGGTCCACATGTAAGCAATGGTGTGTTGTCCAAATTTGAGTTGGGCTCATTTCCATAGATTTGACCTCAATACCTTCATTATTACTTCCATATTATGAACTAGAGATCATAATCATTGCTTGACATATCCTACTTAAGTCCAATTTCAATGCTTAACTCATGACTAACACCAGGGGTGTTACAAATAGAAATATGGCATATTTCGTAAGCGCACATAATACCATTGTAGCATTTTATCGGGAGTATTCTAGGTATCGTTATTTATATTTTACCACAGGAAAACAATAGAGTAAAGATTATTGAATAACAAAGGAGTACCTACTAACCAACATACCAACATAGCTAGAGTAGGGGTAAATATAATGATAGGAATTATGTATAATGACACTCAAGGGATAAATCAATAAAGATAAATAACTAGTCAGCTCGGGATAACAACGGGCGAGATAGATTCATGTGACATTCTTATTAGATGGTCAAAGTATAATCAACTATAGCTAAGACTTACTCTACTCTTGTGCACTTTGGGACACCGCTAGATGGTAGAGCACCGCAAAGGATAACTCTAGTGACGCGACTACGGTCCTACAATTTAAGAACCTGCTCACTTAGGGTGGACTACAAAGGATAGATGGGGCTATCACCTCTCACTGCTACCACACATCTAGGGAACAGGGTGTACTCACAGGATGAGCATCGTATAAGCACCATGCTTACATGAGGCTCGGCTACTTAGCCTAACCGGTAAACTAGCAAGCTAAGCGCTCTATGAACCCGCACACAAAAGTAATGATAACCTTAACTAAGCAAGATATATATTCAAAGTAAGCATAGACATATATATAAGAATATGATAAATTGATAATAAGTCTTACAAGATGTAGAAGTGAAGATACAAGGCTTTGTCGAGCCTCTAAGACTAGAACCGGAACTATAGCATGAGCCCAACTCGACCCCCAGTCCCGAGCTACTAATCTACTACACTGGAGAGTTCTGGACCTATATCTCATGGTGTGTGTTGATCTGAATGAGAGATATGAATTAGGGTTTTATGGTGGCTCTACTGGAGGGGGTATAGGGCTATATATATAGGGGTAGCATCAATTCTAGACCCTCGGATCAAATAGACTTAAAAGGATGGCATAGATGTAATCCTTAAGGCAGTGGAGAACCGACATCATGAGGAGGGGCTACCCTGTGGGCCCCTTGGATTGACTGGCCTGTGGCCCCGCCTAGCAATGCCTCACCCTCTGCTGCGGTGTGGTGTCCTTTGGTGTCTTCTAGAGTCTTCTAGTGCAGGTTTCATCGTGGATAAGTATGATTAGTTCTGACATTTAGGTCCCCCTTGATGGTTTTCTAAATATACCCTACTGAAAACACAGATTCATCAAAACTTGTGGAATTTGTAAGTTTAACCCCTAGACCTATGTTTGGTGATGGAATTAAGTATATGTGCAGGTTATATTGATGGTTTATAATTGATGTTAATGACTGTCAACAAGCTCCCCCAAGCTTATCCTTTGCCAGTCCCTAAGTAAAGCTAAACTCAGCAATGGATCAGGAGTTGGTACAATGTTTTTCCTCAAAAGTACACATGCATTCAAACAAGAATTCTCCTTCGAATTAGAACAAACTATTCTGACTTTCAAACTTACCCATGTTACCTTCAACCATGGGGCTTCTTAGCCTTCACTTGGGTCTTAATCAATTGAAAGACATAATGATCAACTCAAGCACTATGTCTCATGTTCTTTGTTCCACCATTGTTCCAGCATTTTTATAAGTTTTCAAAATAAAACTCAGAGATTCCATTGCATGACACTCTGAAGTTTCTCAATATATGTGGTATTTGTGGATCCTCACCAAAGGCAGTAATGATGTTATGCTCTTTTTCTCTTCCTACAACTAAGGCTTATGTGGAGTTCATAGGTACGGAGAAAACTAGAGCATACTTGCAATGCATGTATTGTAAAGTCAAACAACAGACCCAAAGAGAAATGAGTCATATAATCAAATCTAGATGTGTATGTATGTGGATATATGGTGGATATATATGGTGGCTATCCTAATTCTACTTTGCTCATTGAAAACTTATCTCTCTTTTGAAACTTGGAAATATTTCTGCAAGAGAATAGGGGCTATCTTTACTCATCTTTCTTTTCTTAAGCGGGCATCAGAGTACCCATTGTTTTAATATCTCAGACACTTTTGTGTCCATTTTTTCTCAATCTTTTTTCTTTTCTTCTCTCTTTTTTTCTGAATAACTTTTGCATAGCCCATGCTTCTTTTCTGCAAAAGAAGTTTTGAGAGATAGCAACAAAACTTGGAGCATTTATTTGGTGAAAAACCTATAAAATATATTTTTGGTGTTTACTCCCAGTGTAGGAGTAAAACATTTTTGGGTGGATCTAAATGGAAAATATGTTTTCTACCTACTCCTAGTGTAGGAGCAGTGCATATTTGGGTGGTGTGTATGTGATCTTGATTTTAAGAGCATGAAAAATCTCTCATAAGTGAAAGTTTTCCTATCCTAAATATCATGTATGGCTCTGGTAGGAATTCAAGCTTTGTCATACAGGAACTCATCATAGCATTTTTGTGTTTTTTAAAAAAGGATAAATCTCTAGAATTTTAGTGTCACTTAGAACAAGATAAACAACTGCTCAGACCTTCTCATATCATATGCGTCAATTACCTAGACTTAGATTAAGTATATGCTACCCACGAGTTTCAAGTTCAGAGTAAATCCTTATATCAAAACAATCTTATCCAAAACTCAAGAGAATTTAAGGCTTAAAACTAGGTATTTGAAAGAAATTACAACAGAGCAACTATTCATCATTTTCATTTTAAAAGATTATTTTCAGAGTCATTTTTATTTTATTCAGCTCTTAAAAATAAATTAAAGCAACTGGATACACTCTCTTTATTTTATTTTCATTTTTAGATCACACATTATAACTATATATATTTCTATAAAGATAACTTTTTATTTCATTTTTAGTTATTCATCTTTTTTAATATATATATATATAAAACAAACTAATAATAATAAAAGGAAAAAAATAATTATCTAGATACACAGGGATGCCTTCTCCCCCAAGATGGTTGTTATCATGGATGCTCAACGAGGTAGCCAGATGTGGAGGTGCTGAAACAGTGCCTCTCCATTTTGATTTTTGTTGTTGCTGCTATTGCTGGAGGCTAGCCATCTCGTGTCCCATTCTTACCTACCATTGTGCATGATTATGTAACATACCTTGTATGGCAGCATTTGTCTTTTCAATGGTTGCGAGTCTATTGTCGAGGTGGTGGTAGGATTCCTTAGAGTCATGATAACCTCAACTAGAGAAAGACATGTGTCCTCCCTGATGCCCACTTAAGGTTGCTTTATAATCTTACCCTTGATAGTTGTGGAAGTTCATTGATCGAGTACCTCGGTTCACTCTTGAAGAAGAGGATTCTTGAGGTGGTGCCTCCAATAGTGGTGCCACCTTATTTTACCAAACCCGTCTTGGTTTTGAGTTTGATTTAGGTTTGATAGGTGCATCCTTTCTTGACTTGTTCCTCCTCCTTGTTTAGCCTTTCGAAGTCAACCATCAGTAGTAGAAACTAGTGACATCCTGTGTGCATCATTATTGCCGGTTCAGAACTTTCACTTGTAGAATTTGGGGGATCAACTCCCCCACACTTTGCTTGAATTGTGTTTGTTCATAAAGACAAGGTAGAGATCAAGTGGATGGGCTCTATTGGTGGGAAACACCAACAGAACCAAAACTTTATTTATTTATTTTTTCTGTAGCCTTAGGCACATTGGATCATGATAATTGTTGATGTTATGTGCATTGTTCATTCTTACAGCATGGGTGATAAAATGAGGATGATTGTGACATTTGAATACATTTGTCAAAAAGAGTGGAGTTGCTTAACCTATGGGAGGATTGTCCATCTTTACAAAATGTATCAAACTTTACATGATTATGACTATCGTCTTCCAAAGATAAGATATGCAAAATTTTAGCTCATTTTGTTAAGACTATGAGATCAAGAAAGTGGTCCTATGAATAATCTTAAGGAACAAGACATGTTGAGTAAATCAGGTTGAATCAAGCAAAATTGTAACTCAAACATGTTTGTTTCTTCATTTATGTGAATAGCAAGATTAAAGGCAATCTTTTTAAATAATGACCACTTACCTTAAGATGTTGCCTTCATCATTAGAGTATGATGACACCATGTGATGAAGGGTAGATGACTTGTGGTGATCTTTTCTTTCTACTCGAAGCCTTCCTTGCTTGACTAACTTTGCATCTTGAGTTGTTCATGAGCATCTTGTCTCATATGTTGTACTCCTTTCTCATCCTCTTGTCATGCCATCGTTTTGTCCTTTCTTTTGTGGATCTTGGCATTGTGTTTGAACCTTCTACCCTCTCATTGTTTCATTCCTATTAGCGAGAGCTCATGGTCCATTGAGCAGGACCTTTCCTTGTATTATGCTTTTCTTTGTATCATTTGGACAATTACTTGTTCTTCTCTCATCAACCCTTAACTTTTGTTGATTCTTGGTTGACGAGTTGGGGTTCTTTGGGGACACAAACACAAATTCCTCCTTGATTGTCTTCATCCTCTAATGGTAGGTAGAGAGTTGTTCTTCTTTGTTTGATAGTGATACACCAGCCGTCTTGATGATCAAGGAAGAAACTTCATTGGAACTTTCATAAAAGCTTCATCTCCAATGACCTAGGGATATATTTGTGCGACCATGGTTGTGACCTTACAAGACACCACTAGTAGACTATTGATCAATGATGTCTGTTGGTGCGAGAATGTACGCCATGATGTGGTGGTATCCCGTCATCTTGGTCCTTGCTACCGACGTGCAAGCTGGTCTTTTTGAAGATGATGAAAGCAGGCATATTTTGGCTAATTCGAGGTGGGTTGCATCCTGCTTCTTATTAGCATCTTAGCTTGAGTCTTGGGAAGGCTCAATGCTATGTTGTCTTTAATGGTGCTCATAGTCTATCAATGTTTTTGACCACTTCCACAGCTGTAGTGGTGATTTTTGGATTTGTAGGTTCATACCATGGATAAACATAGCTTATACTCATTTTTTCTACAAAATGTTAGAAGACACATACCCAAAGGAATACAACAAATTTGCATTATGGGTTGTTGTCCATAACTTTTGTAGTTTTCCTCTATGCTTATAAAAGGATGGTTTTAGGATTGCTTTAGCATAGATTTTGTTTATTAACAAATTTTATGTGTTGGCTATATTTTAGCATGGTTCAAGGCTAAGATAACTTGCAACAAAAGATAAGTGAATAAACCTTGATACTCATAGTTATTCCTTCCATGAAGAATTAGCTGGGTCTTCTTTGTGCAAAGTTTTTGGAATTCATATGCCTTGCTTCATCTCCGGTGTGAATTTATCTCAGAACTTCCCCAATTTGAGTTTGAGAGTTTTCTATAGGGGTTAGTACAACAAAATAACCAGTATCTACTACAACAAGTTTTAGTTCAATAACCAAACTAAACTCCATATCTAATTTGATTAAGGAAGGTATTTTAACCTAAGCACCACACTTAATTTAAAAAGCCTTTGGAAATAAGGTCACACACCTCTTGATTTAAACTAAGCACTATGCTTACTTTAAAAGATGTATAAAGATACTTCCAAACATAAACATGCTATAGTAAACAAAATGTAACATGAAAGTATTATAGAGATTTATTCAAATAGAGATGAAAGAGCATGATCATGGTGAGAGATATTTTTTAATAAAAGATGCAAGTGGCATGAATGTGTTCAAGGAACTAAATATGCTGTGGATTTGATATGAGAGAACTCAAACTAAACAGAGTGGATGTATGGATTATTCAAAGTAAATGTGTAGTGGAATGCAAAAATTAAATGATAACTATTCATTAAGTTTAAAGTCATGAGCATGACTATCTTACCTTTCTTGATCATACTTACCATGACTCACATGATGCAATTTGTGAGTAGTGTAGCATATGTATTCGTCACTTGAGATGTGATTTGAATTCTTCTGATGTTGACCTTTTTCTCCAATCTACACATGGTTAGAATAATATATGTATATACAAACCTATGAGATGACACAGTTCCAATGTTGATGGATCTTGAATGTTTAGGCACCCTAGGGTTCTTCAATGTTTCTTTCCTTTTCTTGTGGAAACTTGCCGGAAGGTCGAAACAACATCTATTGTCCTATCTAGGCAGTACTACGAGCTATAATTGGCATCAGGACTGACTCCCACCACCTTAGCATGGCTCCATGCCACTACCACAGCAAGGAGGGGCTGAGCAGCGCCAGCAAGGGGTCGAGCACCCCTAGGGGTCAGCCGCCCCTTGACCGTGGCCTCTCGCCACCGCCTTTGCTTGGTAGGCCGTGGGCTAGACCCAGATTGCTTCCCCATGGGGTTTTGCCCCATTTGAATTGATTTGATGGGTGTCTCCCTTGTTCCTTTGTGCAAGTCAGCATCAGAAAGCGCCTTTCGGTGAATTATTCCATGTATTTGTGTTTGTGACCTGCAAAGTAATGTTCTCCAAATACATGTGGAACTTGATTAATAGTAAATGCATATGTGATTAAGATTGCTAATTTCTCCTCTTTTTGTGACTTATTTGCCGGTCGGATTTGATTAATAGAGTCTACCAACAAGCTCCCCCATGCTTAACCTTTGCTCATCCTAAGAAAATAGCTAAGTTATTGGTTGTTGATCAATAGTTGCTACAATGATGAATATAATTCACAAGTGCCATGCCTATAACAAAGTTTGGCATTCATCATCCTTTTAACTTAATCCCTGTGGGGCTTATTGCTTTTCCAAGTCTTAGGCGGTTGCAAGATAGAAGGGATTTAATAGAATTACCAATCATTCATTTTTGATCAATCTTCTATCCGGAGGTCTTATGAGTTTTGCAAAAATAAAATGTAAGTTCCTCAAATGATTCACTTGATCGCTCAATGTGTATGATCCTTACCAAGGCATTTGTTTTGTCTTCTTTTCATCCTGTCTCTAAAAAGCTTTGAGTGGAGTTTTAGGTAGGTATGAATGAGAGGCATACTTACATCACATATATTGCTAAGTCAAAAACAGGATCCAAAGAGATGAAAGTCATACACTTTGATCAAGATGTGCATGTGTGTGGAATATAAAAGTGATTCATAATATTTTTTATACTCCTTTGATCACGACTTTCTCTCTTTTTTCAATACTTTGGAACCTTCATGTGTTCCATTCTTTTTCTTCTTTTCTTTTGCTATTTTGAGAGCTTCATATGTCTCTCTTTTTTTAGTATAGCCCCATTCTCTTTTTGGCATATGAAAACTTTGGAGAGAAAGACTCATAACAAATGAATGGAGTTTTTATTTTAGGTGGATGAAAAACATGTTTTTGCATAACTCTTAGTGTAAGAATCAGCATTTTATTTATGGATGTACGTGAGTCATAATCATGAGTGCATGACTAGAATCTCTGCAAGGGTCACAATAATTTGACAAAACACAATGTGAATGTAAGTAGCATATGACTAAGATTTGCATTTGAATCATGTCATATGGCCATGGTAGGAATTCGTAATCATTGAGAAACTTATGATTTTAGCATTTTAAGATCAAAACTCCAGATGTCAAGTTTCTCTTAGAATAAAGTCATAGCATATTCTATTTACCATATCATAACTTGCAACAACTTAGAAAAGGATCATGCTTTTGAACCCACAAGTGTCAAGCTTTTAGGATGAGACATTTTTAGACAACAAACTTAAATCTTGGGGAATACTAAGTTACAGCCTAGGCACAGATGAATTATAGACATATCAACTATTCATCATTTCAAAAAGAGAGAAACTAAACATTCTTAAATCACATATGAAAGTGGAATCATTATTTTTTGTTGTTTTTATCATATAACCTTTTTATTTTTCATTTTTTAAATGCTAATAATTAAATGAATACAGAAAATAAATAATGCGAAAATTTAAAATGTGGAAAATAAAAGATACTACTTACCTCTACAGGGTCCTTCCCAAAGCTAGTTTGTCGCCTACGGTCCTTTAGCTGCTTTTATTATATTGCAGATGCAACAACTCGAGGATTTTTTTATTATAGCTATTTATTATTCATACTATATTATTTTGGGTTCACCAAAAGATTTTGACCTTGTATCCGTTCATGACTTACCCTCATGGATTTGATCGTTTCCCTACAGGGTTAGTCTAAATACCCAACCAAAGTCTACACTATGCAGTTTTGATTCATTGATCAAACTGACTTCGAGTTTTGTTTGATCAAGGTAGGCTAATTAACCTAAGCACCATGCTTAATTTAAAAAGCCTATGAAAGTATGATTAATCACAAATCATACCCAGACCAAAACATACTTTGTGTAGAGCATGGAAGGATAACCAAGATTCATCCAACGGAAGTGAAGGCATTGAAAGGTGAACTAGAGATTCAAAACATTTATTATAATAATTATTTAAAAAAAAGTTGATTGTGAGGCAAAATTTTGAATTTTGAAGCATAAATTTAATTCAAATTTTAAAATTTTAAGATAACTACCGATTTACCTTTGGCAAGGGCTCGACGTTTATAGTTTGTCAAGCAAGACTTTTCCTCCTTCATTGAGTTTGCCCTGAGGTTTTCCCTGAATGATTGACAGGAATGGCGGCAGCTATTTGCAAAATTTGAGTTTCTATCATTTTGTTAAAACTTAATTAATTTTTCACTATGGAGGATAAACTTTCAATTTGAGAGTTGATGTTCTCTAACATTTTATCATTATACATCAACTTTTTAGTAATATTTTCATTAATTTTAACTTGGCCTAAAACCAAGTCTTTGAAGGAAGGTAGATTCGAATTATAATTGGAGTTGAAGTTCAAATTGCCTTGCGGACGGGATTGGTTGTTCCACCTGTTATTACCTGGTTGGCGAAACCCGTTGTTGATGAAGGTAGCTTCTTTCTGGGTTTCAGGGCAATCATTCCCCGAATGGCCAACATTTCCACAGACCTCACACGTCATGTGTCAGTCCATGGCTTGGACGGTGCCCTTCATGGTTTTTTTATCTTGGGCATGTTCATCCAGTCTTTTCATCAATAAATCTATTTTTGCGGAAAGCATGTCCATCTCCTTCACGGTATGCTTTCCTTTTTATGTTTTCCTTTCCTCCCCTAGCTTTGATTCAACACCATTTTATTGTTGAGAGCTGTGTCTCCATCAATCATGAGGGAAAGGAAAGTGCCTCTAGCAGCAGCATCGAGGTGGCCCCTAGACATGGGTATTAATCCATCATAAAAATTTTGGAGCACTAATCATTTTTCAATCCCATGGTGTGGGTATGCTTGGATGTAGTCCTGTAACCTTTTCCACACCTCGGGAATGGTCTCCATGGAACTTTGCTGGAAGTTCAAAATTCGTCCCCTCGGGGCATTGGTTTTGCCCATGGGAAAGAACTTGGTGAGGAACACCGTGGAAAATTTGTCCCATATCTTGATAGCTTCCTTTTCCTTGTAAAACCACTGCTCGACTTCCCCGAGAGGGAGAAGGGAAACAAGCAGAGCTTGATGCTCTTAGGTGCGATGTCCTTGATGATGATCATGATGCACAAGTCGAGGAAATGTTGGAGATGCATGTTTGTGTCCTCGCTTGGCAAACCAAGGAATTGGTTTGCCTACACCATCATGACGAGGCTGGTGCGGAGCTCAAAGTTCCCATCCCCAACGTTGACAGCGGGCCCAATGGGCACGTTGGCAACATTGGGTGTGGAGTAGTCATGGAGGGTCTTGGCCATGATTGGAGTAGCGAATGGTATGGGGGTGACTGGTTTGACTATCGGAAGAGTAGCAGAAGAAGTGGTACGAGACCGTTTCTTCCTTAGGAGTGCCTCCGGATTTTTTATGTAGTTTTCTGGCAGTTTGTAACCGGTCATACAGTATCCAATTTTCATCCACAATAGGAGAAAACAAGCAAAGTTACCCTACATAAATAATGGCTACCTTACATGCATATTATCATGAACATGTCCTACTAGATTCTTTAATCAATATGCCTTCCCCGACAACGGCATCTGAAATGCTTGTTTGAATTAGAAGTCGCAAACCTAAAGAAGAATATGAACAAGATGCTTACTTGAATTAGAAGTCGATTACCAGAGAAATCTCAGAAGCAAGCTCATGAAGAATTTGATTCCACCAAGGTACAAGCTATAGAGAGAGCACCGATAAGCTAGGACTCCTCCGAAACTCTTCCCTCTCACTCTATCTCTCTATCTCTAATACAAGACTAGATCCTATTGAGGACTAATCTTCCCTTGATTGCTAGCTCTGATCCTAGTGGAGATATGGATTAGGGTTTTTGGCCCTCAGGCTCTTAGGATCAAATGCCTATTCATGCCCTAAAGGGGGTGCTGGTAGGTATATATAGGCTAGAGCATCAATCCTAAGCCCTCGGATCAGACCGACTTGAATAAATGGTGGAGATGCAATCCTTAAGGCGCTGGAGAACCGACATAGCAACGAGGGGTAGGCATGTGGGCCCCACAGGGCAGCCGACCAGTAGGTGGGGCCAGTCGGCCCCACATGTCAGGGGCATGGGCTCCGCTTTGGTGGAGAGCCTCCTAGACTCTTCTAGAGTCTTCCCACGCTATTTACGTGACAGAATTCTGAAATTTCCTTTGACGAATAGGCCATCCTTGGTGGTTTTCTGATTAAATCCTGCTAAAAACACAGATTCACCAAACTTGTGGAATTTATTAGTTAAAACCCCTAAGTCTATGTTGGTGATAAATTTTAGCCATTTATTCAAGTTATATTGATGGTTTGTGAAGTCCACAACTCATACCAAAGTGCAACTTTAACAATCATTAACAATTTTCATGGTATGACCTCATGTAAATTTAGAGTAGCACCACATAGATATATATATATATAACTCAAACTAGAGTAGTAGTTAATGAAGCTGTAACCATTACAATTCTAGCTAAATCAAGTCTAACCATCACACTTACAATCAGTACATGAGCTCATAGCTTTTTCCGTAAGAGACAAACAAAGATTAAGAGGACTACAATTACAATAGTTTTGAAGGACAAAGAGGGTGGAGCAGCTGTTGGGTTTTGAAGATAAAAGTCATCATCATGATCTAAG
Source organism: Miscanthus floridulus (assembly GCF_019320115.1). Classification (NCBI taxonomy): domain Eukaryota; kingdom Viridiplantae; phylum Streptophyta; class Magnoliopsida; order Poales; family Poaceae; genus Miscanthus; species Miscanthus floridulus. The sequence goes on from NC_089591.1 coordinate 9,236,210, forward strand.
GGTTTGAAGGGTTTATCCTGAACCATGTTGATTAAACGTGGGCGCAGCTCATAGACAGGTTTTAAGATAGGCTTTAAAGACTCTTTTGGCTATAGGCTTGCACTTGTGGGTGCGCCATATTGGTAGATAGGGGTGGATTCTAGATCCATGGTGAAAGAAAAGATAAAAAGATAAAAGGAAAGAATAATGATACAAGGATAAGCTAGGCTCGAAGTTAACTCGGCAACCGTTTTGCCATCAATGGTGCCAGAAGTGCTTGTTGGTATAAGTTAATGCACACAAAATAATCCACAAGCGTACGGATATTATACCGACATAACACTTCACCAGAAGTACCTAGTTTTATATCGAACTCGAGGAAACGTGTGTGAGAATAACAAAAAAACATATCCCAACTTCACAATCAAGTCTAGATAATAGGAGCGTAGAGGATACTGCTAAAGTCTTGTAGTTCTAACTCCGGTAAGCTTTGTCTTCTATTGTTCAATTCTGGGGATATTACTAGAGAAAACATAGGCAAAGTATGTTTTCTATAGCAACAAAGAACTGCTAGGCCTACTAACGGGTGGTGGACTATAGATTCAAAGTGGCTATAAGAGTCACCCTCGCGAACTACCACCGATCTGGAAAATAGGGTACATCCATGAGTAATTGAGTCTAAGCACCATGCTAACACTGTGAATACTACTTTAACCTAGGAGCTACAAGGATTAAAGTACTCAAAAGAGGGTCACAAACCTAAAGAAGAATATGAACAAGATGCTTACTTGAATTAGAAGTTGATTACCAAAGAAATCTCAGAAGCAAGCTCAAGAAAAACTTGATTCCACCAGGGTACAAGCCATAGAGAGAGAACCAATAGGCCGAGACTCCTCTAAAACTCTTCGCTCTCACTCTATCTAATACAAGACTAGATCCTATTGAGGACTAATCTTCTCTTGATTGCTAGCCCTGATCCTGGTGGCCATATGAATTAGGGTTTCTAGCTTCTCAGCTCTCAGAATCAAATGAGGCATCTACCCTAGAGGGGTGGTGTAGGCAGGTATATATAGGCGGGAGTGTCAATCTTGAGCCCTTGGATCAAATCAATTTGAATAAATGGTGGAGATGCAATCCTTAAGGTGGTGAAGAATCGACGTAGCAACGCGAGGCTGACATGGGGGCCCACACGGTGACCGGCCTGCAGATGGGGCCGACTAGCCCCACATGTCAGGGGCATAGGCTCTACTTCGGTGATTCGTCTTCTAGAGTCTTCTAGAATCTTCCCACATTGATTATGAGATGGAATTCTATGATTTCTTTTGACGAATAGGTCCTCCTTAGCGGTTTTCTAATTAAATTCTATTCAAAAGACAGATTCATCAAAACTCATGGAATTTGTCAATTTAAACCCCTAAGTCTACATTGGTGATCCATTTTAGCCATTTATACAAGTCATATTGATGGTTTATGATGAATGTTAACTACCGTCAACAAACTTCCCCACACTTAGGCTTTTACTCGTCCTCGATAAAAGGATGGATTACTTAAGACATAACCTTAGGACAAGGCATCAACAAAAAACCATTACTAGTCATGCATGCACTGCAGGATTCAAAGTGTTTATCATAAAACTTTGGGCGGTTGAAGAATGGAACAGCTTGAAACAGATCACCATCTTCCTTCAGTCAAGTCAATTGGAGAAACATTTAAAATTTTTGAAAACAAAACATAGTTTACCTTCTCCATTTGTAGTACTCTCAAATCACTCTGTATATATGGTATTTTTGGATCCTTACCATGACATTAATGACTTTTGCCTTCTTTTTGCCTACATCTAAAAGCTTATGTGGAGCTCAGGTAGGGATGAATATGAAAACATACTTGCATTGCATATCTTGTGAAGTCAAAACAAGTATCCAAGGAGAAAATGTCATATTCTTAGATCAAGATGTGCATGTGTGTGGATATGTATATGGTGGCTAACCTAATTCTACTATGCTCCTTGAAACATATCTCTCTTGTTTGAAACTTGAAAAACTTTTGCAAGAAAATATGGGCTATCTTATTCATCTCTCTTGTTTTTTTTTATCGAGTGGACATTTGAGTACCCATTGTTTTTAATATCTTGGACACTTGCCCATTTTTTCAATACTATTTTCTCTCTCTTTTTTTATGAATAACCCTTGCGTGGCCCATGCCTCTTTTTCTACAATTGAAACCTTTCAAGAGAGACATTTACAAGAACTTGGAGCATTTATCCTATCAAGCAAATTTTTGTGTCTATTCCAAGTGTAGGAGTAGAACATTTTTGGGTGGATGAAAACATGTTTTTGCGTACTCCTAGTGTAGGAGCAGTAGATATATGTGGAGTGTACGTGATCTTGATCTTGAGAGCATGATAAATTTCTCAACAAGGGTCACAAGGTTTGACCAAACTCAATATAATGACAAGTAGTACATGTAGAAGGTTTCTCTAGTCTATATTTGGCTCTGGTGGGATATTGCTTACCACAAAGGAGAGGTGTAGCTATTCTTCTTACTTTTTGAAACAAAATTCTCCTATAACGAGACATCAAGAATCAAGTTCTCATTATTCTACTATATCTCATTCCACAACAACTTAAGTAACATGGAGTCCCTAATAATAAGTTCCCAACAGTAGCATGACTTCCAAGAAAAGTATTATGTGAGTCTATCCTTAAGTCATGACTAAAATAATCTTTCCTCATGTTTTAAAGTTGTTTATTAATTGATTTTTAGTTAAAATAATCTTTCCAAGAAAAGTAGCATGACTTCCAAGAAAGCACAGTAGGTGAAAATAGAGTTTATGGGCTACAAACCTGACCATGGGTGAAGCACGAAGCGAGATGGTGCTGTGGTGGGCTAGCCAGCCCATGTAGGAGGCCAAGTGGTCCACTCTTGGGCTCGTTTCGATCCAACTTTGCCGAGCATGGTTCTTGTTCCATTACTTTCTAGTTTTCATGATTTTCGCGATTAACTTCTATCTTGTTGTCGTGGTGTGTATCCCCCACACTTGTTTTCCTGTATACATTTGTGCACAACATGTGGAGACAAACACATATCCAAAAGAAATAGAAAGCAGATAATAATAATAATAAGACTCTATTGATATATAAGGCACTTTATTACACAAGCACAAACTAAACGCAAACTTTTGACTACCTAGCACAAACTTCAATATTCTAATGATCTGAATTAAGCGAGTAACCTAAACATACTATCTTTAAACACTTGACCTTACCACTCATACCTTATTATTGACTACCTAATTCTCACTTGTTCATCTTAGCAACAAAATGATTCAAAGCATTTAGGTCATATTGTAGGCTCTTGCGATAGACGTGTTCTTCGTCGATCCTTTGCTCTAGGGTATAGATAACATCAGAGAGGTTTTCAATCTTCTTCTCTAGGAGGGCAATAGTCATTCTTGGATGCTTCTCAGCCTCTAGTATAGGTGGTGATGGCACCTTTGTCTTCTTCTCCTTTGGTAGAACAACCTTGATCTGATCTGGCATAGCGCAAACTCCATCGATGATGGTATGAGGGGTGACCAACTTGTATTTTGCACATGTAACATCTCCAAATTTATTGGTCTTCACTCTAGTCAGCACCTCATGTCCCTTCAAAGGAAGGAGGTTGATCTCCTTCATTACCTTGATCAGCTTCTAGACGTCTAGATGAGGCTCTTGTTGGCGTGGCTTTCCTTCAAGAAGTGGACGTGGCGGTGGTTGAGTGATCACCGAATGCTAGATGGCATGGATGAAGTAAGACAAGCTTGAATGAATAGGGGTAACCTCTAGAGGAAGAATGGTCAGGGCAAGCGCGTCGGGCTTCTTGCTAGGATCAAAACCATAGGGGACCATCTCTTTGTTGGCCATGAGAACTAGAGAGGAGGAGAGCTTTGCTGCTATTGGAGAGAGAAGACTTTGATGGGATGGCTATGGAGGCAGGTAGAGGCTCGCTTATATAGGGGAAACAACTTGCAGTAGGCATCAAGATCTATCCATATGAGGTCTCGTAATGAGGAAAAACCAAATGCGGCAAAAAACTTTGGGATTTTAACAAGGAAGGATCTAGAAGACTCAAGAGAATTGATCGAGCGCGAGGAGGCTGGCAAGTGGGCTGGGCGGCCTCTAGGTGGGGTTAGCTAGCCCCACATGTCGAGGTCTTGGGGTCATCTTTTGTGCTATGACTTCTATCGCTTATCTAATGCCGAAAAGTATATTTTCATGTTACGAAACGTAAGGGGGATGGTAGAGGTGTAAATCTATGATAAAATTAGGAAATCTACCTCATCCAAATCCTTAGGTGGTTTTTTAGGTTCTAGAAAGATCTTGAGACAGTGGCCATTTACCTTGAATAATGTACCTTCACCATTTTGAAGTTTTACCACTCCATGCGAAGAAGTGCTTATCACCTTGAATGGTCCTTCCCATTTGATTCAAAGTTTTCCATGCTAGAATAATTTAACCCTAGAATTAAAAAGTAATACCTTATCTCCTAAGGTGAACTCCTTCTTGATCCTCTTGTCATGCCATCTCTTTTTTCTCTCCTTGTAAATCTTGGCGTTATGATATGCTTTTTCATGCCATTCATCAAGTTTAGAGAGTTGCATCTTCCACTTGGTTCCTACGGCTTCAAAGTCCATGTTCCATCGCTTGATGGCCTAGTGAGCCTTGAATTCTAACTCAACAAGTAGATGGCAGGTCTTCCCATAGACTAGTTGATATGGTGACATGCCCAACGGTGTTTTATTGGTCGTTCTATAAGCCCATAGTGCATCGGATAGTCGATCTTTCCATGCAGTCCCCATCTCATTTACCGTCTTTTGCAAAATGTTTTTGATTTGTTTATTTGTTGTTTCTAGTTGGCCACTAATTATCTGAGGGTGGTATGGAGTAGCTACATTGTGACATATTCCATGCTTTCTCAAGTAATTATGAAAATTCTTGTTAGTGAAATGAGTGCCTCCATCACTAATCACCATCCTTAGAACTCTGAATCTTGGAAATATTGTTTTTTCAAACATTTTCTTGGAGTTCTTAGCATCAGATACTCTACATGGTATGGCTTCAACCCACTTGGAGACATAGTCAACTGCCACCAAGATGTATTCATAGTTCTTTGACTTTGTAAAAGGTCCCATGTAGTCAATTCCTCGGACATTGATGAGCTCGATCTAGAGGTTGTTGGTAAGTGGCATGGCATCTCTTGAATTGATATTCCCGTGCCTCTAACATGCTCCACACCTCCTGATGAAGTCTTTTGTGTCTTCATACATGGTTGGCCAAAAGAATCCACTTTGTTAGATCTTCGAATGAGTGCGGAATGCACCATAATGTTCTCCATATGGTGATGAGTGGCATCGCTCGATGATCTTGATGCCTTCTTCTACTGATAGACACCTTCTGAGTAGGCCATCAGAGCATACTCTAAAGAGGTATGGTTCATCCCATATGTGGAGACGACTTTCATAGATGAGCTTCCTTTTGTTTTCCCCTGGTGGTACATAACATGCAACCATAAAATTAACAATATTTGCATACTATGGGTCAGATTTTATGACTTTGAAGAGCATGTCATCCCACAACGAATCATTGATGGGCAGTTCCTACAAATTTCTAAGTCAATAGAATCTTCTACTCCCTTTTTATCTTTTATTTCTAAGTCAAATTCTTGGAGTAGCAAAATCCATCTTATCAGTCTAGGTTTAGCATCTTTCTTAGTGAGCAAGTATTTTAAAGCAACATGATCAGTATAAACAATCACCTTAGCTCCTACTAAGTAATATCTAAACTTATCAATAGCAAAAACAACAGCCAGGAGTTCTTTTTCAGTTGTTGTATAATTTAGTTGAGGTCCTGTCAAAGTTTTGCTAGCATAAGCAATTGCCTGATGCTTTTTATCTTTAGTTTATCCCAAAACTACCCCTACAGCATAATCACTAGCATCACACATAATTTCAAAAGGTAGCGACCAATCAGGGGGTTGAATGATTGGTGTAGAGATGAGTGCTTTCTTAAGAATGTTAAAAGATTTCAAACATGCATCATCAAATTCAAAGGGAACATCCTTAACCAAAAGATTTGTAAGTGGTCTAGCAATATGTGAAAAATCTTTTATAAAGCAGTGATAAAAACCAGCATGACCAAGGAAACTGTATATCCCTTTGATATTTATGGGAGGAGGTAACTATTTGATTACTTCAATTTTAGCTCTATCTACCTCTATCCCTCTTTCGGACACCAAGTGTCCAAGCACTATTCCTTCTCTAACCATGAAATGATATTTTTCCCAATTAAGGACTAAGTGCTTTTCTTCACATCTTTGCAAAACCTTGTCTAAATTTTCAAGACAATCATCAAAAGTTTTTCCATAAATAGAAAAGTCATCCATGAAAACTTCTATGATTTCTTCAATCATATCAGAAAATATAGACATCATGCATCTTTGAAAAGAAGCTAGAGCATCACATAGTCCAAAAGACATTCTACGGTAAGCATAAGTTCCAAATGGACATGTAAAGGTGGTTTTGCTTTGGTCATCTAGATGGATCAGTATCTGGTGATAACCTAAATACTCATCAAGGAAATAGAAGAAAGCGTGATTCGCTAGTCGCTCCAACATTTCATCAATGAAGGGCAATGGAAAGTGATCTTTCTTTGTTGCCTTGTTAAGTTTTCGATAATCTATGCACATCCACCATCCAATGACGGTTCTTTGGGGGATTAATTCATTCTTTTCATTTTTAACAACATTTATGCCTCCCTTTTTAGGCACAACTTGAATAGGGCTAACCCACTCACTATGCGGCATAGGATAGATAATCCCGGCATGCAAAAGTTTCAAAATCTCTTTTTTAACAACCTCTCTCATCGCATTATTAAGCCTATGCTGGGGCTCCCTATAAGGTATAGAGTTAGGATCTATAGGGATGCGATGGGTGCAAAGAGCAGGGCTAATTCCCTTAAGGTCTTGGAGCGAGTAGACAAAAGCAGAATGATGCTTTTTAAGATAGTTAGCAAGCATAGGGATTCTTCCAGAGAGAGTTTATCACTTATGATCATAGAAGAATCCTAATCATTATGGAGAAAAGCATATCTAAGACCATAAGGCAAGGGTTTAAGTTCAACGGTGGGCTTAGGTGGTTCTAGCAATTCATCAAGAGGTTCAGACTCCATCAGATTTTCTTCTCCTTCCTCGATGAAGAATTGAGCATCATCTTCAAGGTTGGGTTCAATCAAATAAATCAAGAGATGTAGCCTTAACCTCTTCCATTGGGTCTTCCTCGGGAATTGGCTCACTCTCAGCATTTAGAGAATGAGTAATGGGTATAGAAAGCTTAAAGTTTTTCCTAAGTCTTATATTTAACTTCCCTGTTTGTCCTTCTTGAATAAGTCTTTCAATTGGTTGTCCTATCAATAGGTCAAACTCCATAATATCAAAGATATAGAAGCTCAAATGAACTTTGGTTCCTTTTACATGGATAGGGAGGACATACAAAATTCCCAAATTTGGGGGAATGTGTCCTGAAAGACTTTTCAACAACTTTGTTGTTGGGGTTAATGGCATGTGTTTTAATAAATCATGAGCAAAAGATGCAGACATGATATTAACACCCACAACTGGATTATAAAGAGCATCAAAAGGAGCTTTATTAATTTAGCAATGAATGGATATAGTAGGTGAATCGCATCAGAGGAAAGCTCTAATTCTTCTAACCATTCATTGCTTATAATAGACACTAGCTCTTTCATAGTCTTTTTAAGGAAATCTTCCTCAGAAGGGTCTAAAGGTTCTTCATTGGATGATGATTTCCTAGACTTTTGGGGTCTCCTCATGGTATGGTAATTCGAGGTATTTCCATATTCATCAAAAAGTTCATCCTCGACTTCAATCATGAAATCCAAAATCAGAGTTTCCTCCTTTTCTGGTGGTTTAGGATTTGGGATAGCTAAAGTTGGTGATTGGTCTAGTAAAGATTCAGGTTATGCTATCTAGAATTCTTCCTCTAATGGCATCTCTTCTACTTCTTTGGGGATGTTCTTTAAGATTTTAGTAAGAATGCTTCTCCCCGCATTGGCGGAGACATGCAAGAATGAGCCTCCTAAGGCTGTATTAAGAAGCATCGAGGTTTACCTAATAAGACCCATATCAAAGTGTTGAAGAAGAATAGGATCTTGAGGCAAGGTTAGGGCTAGTATTAATGAGAGTATTAAAGCATTCCAAAGCCATGCCTAGAGATTCTTTTTCCTTTTGTTTAAAATATAGAACCTCTGAACAAAGTCTAACTACCCTAGAGATGGGAAAGAATTGCAAGCAAAAGCTAGAACATAGGGTTTCCCAATCTCCTTGTCTACTCCCTATGGTGAGATTGTACCAATGTTTAGCTTTTCCTATCAAAGAGAAAGGAAAAAGCTTCCATCGTAAGGTTTCGTCTGACATGTCTACAATGTGCAAGCATGTATAGGTCTGCTCAAACTCATTTAGGTGGGAATAGGGGTTTTCATCATCTTTGCCTGAAAAGGGTTAATCCTAAACCATGTTGATTAAACATGGGCGCAGCTCAGAGACAGGTGTTAGGATAGGCTTTGAAGACTCTTTTGGTTGTAGGCTTGCACTCGTGGGTGCGCCATATTGGTAGATAGGGGTGGATTCTAGTTCCATGGTGAAAGAAAAGATAAAAAGATAAAAGGAAAGAACAATGATACAAGGATAAGCTAGGCTTGAAGTTAACTCAACAACTATTTCCCCGGCAACGGTGCCAGAAATGCTTGTTGGTATAAGTTAATGCACACAGAATAATCCACAAGTGCACGGATATTATACCGATGTAACACTTCACCGGAAGTACCTAGTTTTATATCGAACTCGAGGAAACATGTGTGAGAATAACCAAATCTAACTTATCCCAACTTCACAATCAAGGCTAGATAATTAGAGCATAGAGGAGACTGCTAAAGTCTTCTAGTTCTAACTTGGGTAAGCTTTGTCTTCTATTGTTCAATTCTGGGGATATTATTAGAGAAAACACAGGCAAAGTATGTTTTCTATAGTAATAAAGAACTGCTAGGCCTACTAACGGGAGGTGGACTATAAAGGATTGAAAGAGCCTATAAGAGTCACCCTCGCGAGCTACCACCAATCTGGAAAATAGGGTACATCCATGAGTAATTGAGTCTAAGCACCATGCTTACCCTACGAATACTACTTTAACCCGAGAGCTACAAGGATTAAAGTACTCAAAAGAGAGTCGCAAACCTGAAGAACAATATGAACAAGATTCTTACTTGAATTAGAAGTCGATTACTGGAGAAATCTTAGAAGCAAGCTCAAGAAAAACTTGATTTCGCTAGGGTACAAGCCATAGAGAGAGCACCGATAGGCCAAGACTCCTCTGAAACTCTTCCCTCTCACTCTATCAGACTATCTCTAATACAAGACTAGATCCTATTGTGGACTAATCTTCTCTTGATTGCTAGACCTAATCCTGGTGGACATATGAATTAGGGTTTCTAGCATCTTAGCTCTCAAGATCAAATGAGGCATCTGCCCTAGAGGGGGCTATAGGCAGGTATATATAGGCTGGAGCATCAATCATGTGCCCTTGGATCAAACCGACTTGAATAAACGGCGGAGATGCAATCCTTAAGGCGGTGGAGAATTGATGTAGCAATGGGAGGCCGACATGGGGGGGGGGGGCCCATAGGCTGGTCGACCAACAGGTGGGGCTGGTCAGTCCCACATGTTAGGGGCATGGGCTCTGCTTCGGTGATTCACCTTTTAGAGTCTTCTAGAGTCTTCCCACATTGATTACATGGTGGAATTCCATGATTTCTTTTGACGAGTAGGTCCTCCTTGGCGGTTTTCTGATTAAATCCTACTAAAAACACAGATTCACCAAAACTCATGGAATTTCTCAGTTTAAACCCCTAAGTCTACATTGGTGATCCATTTTAGCCATTTATCCAAGTCATATTGATGGTTTATGATGAATATTAACTGCCATCAACACGGGGTGAATACCGCCATGATGGAGTCTCACAAGCAAAAGCTTGGTGGCTAGGGTCATGGTTTTATAGATCCTACTAATGTCTGAATCAAAATGGAGATCGCTGCCAAGGTGGGCAATAGCAAAAAGATCATGATTGGACAGACCCGCTGATTTGGGCAAGTCTAGACCGAAATGGTAGCGCTTTAGTTTCGTTTCTGTATATTTTCCCCTGTTGTTTTTGGTTTGGTCTTTTGCTTTTGGGTTTATTTGATGTTTACATGTTTACTAATTTGATGTTGCTGCTGATGTTGCAGTCTTCTTTGAGTTTTGGCGGGATGGCTGGAACGTCTGGTAAAACCAAGGTCGCTAATGTTCATGACGCCTTTAGCCTTGCGGATACTATGTCCGTTGGCAACCTTTTTGATAAGAAAGCTAAGACTAATTTGTGTAAGGCCAACGTCCCCCCGAAGGAGCCCATCGCGAAAAAGGCAAGAGTGACTTCTACCGAAGAGTCACCTTCTACACACCTGGTCTCTAGTTCCATGGCATCTCCTGATGTTTCGGGCTCTTAGCTACAGGGTAAGTCTTGATTTTATATGGAGTATATTTGTCTAAGCGACAACCTGGTTCGTGGGCAACTATTCGGTCATGGGGAACTACGACTAAGTTCTCGCCCTGAGGATTATGGTGATATGCGGGTGTATTCGAGGTCGAGCTCTTTTGGTGAAATGAATTCTACTAAGGAGGATACTTACTGGATTGCTCATTCTTTAGGGGCTGCATCAAACTCCCGGGTCATCGCCAACATGAACTATCACAGAGTTGGCTTGCTGCCAGACCAGGGAGCGGCCAGTTTCGCTGATGCATGTGTTGATGCTTTTTCGGCTCCTGAGGTGGATAGGGACCTTTTAAAAGTTCCTAATTCATCTCTCATAGAAGTAGTGAACTTTTATGCTGCTAGTGTAAGTGATTGGGTCTTCACCTGTATTTGCTTTGTCGTTTGTTTTACGTCTTTCGGCATTTTCATGTGTTGCTTTCGACTTTTGTAGGTATGCTTCTAGCTCGAAGGCTTCAACATCAAGGGCAAGATTTTTGCTAAGGCCTTGAGAAAGGTCACATAGCTAAGGATGAAAGCATTCAAGCCCTCAAGAAGGAGCTGGAGGCAGCCAAGAGAGTGGCCAAAGAGAATGACGCTGCCCGCAAGACTATAGAGGAGCAGATCAAGAAGATGAACCAAGAGTTCAAGGGGTACTAGAAGAAGAAGCTCGAAGAACGCAATAGGGTCATTGTCGGCGCTTAGAGAGAGGTGAATATGTACAAGGATCTTATTGAGAGCATGGGTGAGGAGTTGGAGGATCCACGTGACACTCTAGTTGTCGATTTCGTTGAGTGGATGGCAAATGAGCTGGCCACCATGAGCAATTACATGATCATCGAGCGGGAGTATGCCTCTTTTGTTTCACTCCACGCCTTTGCCCAGGCTCTAGAAGAATGTGGTTGTGACCATCTTAAGAAGTTCAAGATCAAGGACCAGCAGACATACTAGAATGCCCCTAGCCATGCTCATGAGGCTAGGCAAAGGTTCTTTGAGGGCTTTTGGTGCCTAGGAGCCAGGGATCTCGCTCTCCTTAGGGCTGCTATGAGCCACGATAAGGTTTGCTTCCATTTCAAAAACTTTTTCCTTTCTATAGTGTATTGCCTAGATAGGTTCTTACATTTTTTGGCACATGTGCTGTGGTCCATTGAAGAGTGCACAGCAGTCAAGGAAAGTGAAAAAGTACATTGCTGAGCGGAATGCCCGCGAAGGTGCAGCCAGAAGCGGTTCTAGCGACATAGAGGCCCCGCCTACCTGAGTTGCTGAGGTTCTAGACTACGACAATGCTGGCACTCCTAGAGAAAACGCGGCTCAAGATAGGGTAGATAACTAGGAATTGATGTTTGTAGCTTTTGGAAAACAATGTTCGCTTGGATGTTTGTTGTAAGATAGCTTAAACTCTTGTGGTTTCAATGCGTAGGTTCCGGACAAGGAGCCTGCGCAACCTATGGATATCTATCCACTTATGATTAATTGCAATGGCTTTTATGTTGGAGGAGCATCCTGGTCTTGCCATCGCGAGAAGTTTCTAGGATCTAGCATGACTAGGTTTTTGAGGTCACGCTTTTGGCGTTTTCTTAGGAAAGAAGAGTTTCTAAACAGATTCTTCTATTCAGAATTTGACACGTTTGTTATGGAAGAATGAAAAACTCATCGCAAATAGTCTAAGCAGGAGCGTTGGGGGCCCTCAACATCTGGCCTAAAGGATCCTAAGGAGGAGCCAGCAAAAGAGATGACCTTGGACCTAGAGAACCGTAGATATAACTATTATCTTTGCCCTAGAATTGGCGAAGAGTAGCTTAAAGCGAAAGCGATGTACAATGTTTGCAATCCTATTTGACAAGTCATGTAAGATTGATTTTGTATAAAGTGTATCTTGTTCGGCTATCCAAATGGCCTTTATAGATTGGTTGCTTTGTGGGTCATGCGCTGCTCGATGTTCGAATTTTGGTTGCGCCATCCCCCTGGTGCTATTAAGATGTTATACATTTTGTATGCAGTTTGGGTGAAAAGGCACCATCTCCCAACTTTTTGAATCATGTGGCAATGCGAAAACACACCTACTTTGATTAGCTTCTCTGCTAGCCCATTGGCGTATTGTTTAGGCAAAGAGACAAACACTGTCCCCCAACCTTTTTGGGTGAAGGGATATGCGATGATGAAGGCGCTCGAGGTGGCTTTTGTGCTAGCCCCTCAGCATATTGTGTAGGCAAAGAGACAAATGTCGTCCTCCCCAGCCTTTTAGGGTGATAGAATATGCAATGATGAAGGCACTCAAGGTGGCTTTTATGCTAGCCCCTTGGCATATCATTTAGGCGAAGAGACAAACGCTATCCCTCCAAACCTTTTAGGGCGAGGGGATATATGTTATATTTGTTATTTTGATATATTGCATTCCCCTTTCCTATCTTAGATGTTTTTACATTTGTTTTGCTATTAGGTGTATTGGTAGATATGCAAAATCGGTATCTTTCCTTCTGCTTCTTGGCTCGCAACATCTAGTTCATTTGTTTGGTTCGCCAGAGTGAATCAGCACTACTGCAGGTCGAATTAGCTAAGTTGATGTACGATGTTGTGGTGTCATGCTTCCTAGTGTAGAGCTACAGCAAGAATCTCGTCTCGTGCAGGTACATGGCCTCAATTCGTGGTTTTGTCGAATGGGGGGATGTTACATTTTTTCTTGCAACATCCCTCTATGCTTGCTTGTCGCTGTGTCACGGCCACATCCTGTTGCCTCATCTTTTAGCTCCATGCTTGGCGAATATAGGGTGCATGCTCCTTTTGGACAACATGCGCCCTAAACTTTATGTGGTTTCTCGCAACATCTAATTTTCACTGCTAGCGGCCTTATACTTGTACAACCTTCTGTCCCACACTCGAGACCTCCCAATTTTGGTAGATACTAAAAACCCTGACACTCTCTCATGCCCACTCATTGCCTTTATAAGTGAGGACACCTCTCTCACTATCACTCCATGACTTGAGTGGCGTGGGAGTCTAACCTAATGCTTTTGCTCTAGACTAAAACTTGATATGCTATCTGGGGGTGCCTGGGCCTCTTATTTATAGGGTTCTAGGGGTTCGATGTCATTAATTTTGGTTGTTGCGATTAGTAGCGGTATTTAACGCCAGTGTTTGGTGACTTTCTTAATTTTGGTTGTCCTTTGCAGTACATGTACGTACTTGTGGATGCGCTTCTTTATAACACTTTTGTTTTTTTATGATAATATGAGTAGATCTTTTCGCACTCATGTTTGCAACCCTTGTCTACATGTGCTTTGTGGCTCTTAAGCCTTTCTTGCTCGTCACCTTTCCTTTTTGCAGTGCGAATTGTTTTGAGCCTACCCAACTTTTTGCGTTCGTCTACACTCCTTTTTGGTGCAGCGAGACGCTGTTATGGCTTATTAGCCTTTTCCTTTTGCTCACTCCTTTTTGGTGAGGTGAAAGGTCTTTTGCAGCCTCTAGGCTTTTTTAGGGTTGTTGAGTTTTTTATCATGACACTTCGCACGAGTGAAAAATGGCACAACCTTCTCTGGTGCTTTCTGTCATCGATATCTACGACCTGCCGAAGCCAGGTTTTGTTTCGACGTCTTACTTTTTAGATCTTTTCTAGGGAAAAGCTCAACTTAAATTAAGGGGTACATAGGATCGCCTCATTAAAAACCTCATGCCTTTTTGCTAAGGCTTCCCCTATGAAGAAAAAGAGTGTGTATCCCATTTTTTATGTTCACAAAAATATCGAAAGAGAAAAATTACAACCCCTCTGGGGGCGAAATTGCTGTGGGTAGAAGCGACACAAGTTGTCCATGTTCCACATGTGGCTCATTTTGACTCCATCTCAATTGAGTAGCCTATAAACTCCTAGCCTGACCATATTTGCCACCACGAATGGCCCAAACCACTGGGACTTTAGCTTGCCCTGCTTGTCAGGGTGACAAATCAGCACCATGTCACCTGGATTTATATTTTTTCATAGAATTTTCTTATCTCTCTAGGTTCTCATTTCTTGATGGTATTTGTGGAGGTTTGTTGCTGCATGTAACCTAGCGTTTTCTATCACTTCGAGCTCCATGTATCGCTGTATTAGAGTGGTTGCTGCAATTTGGGTGCAGAAAGACCCTAGCTTGATCTCCTCTGGTGTGACTGCCTCTTCGCCATACAACAGGCGAAAGGGGGTGAACATGGTTGTCCGGGTGCGTGAGATGTTGTTACCCTAGACGGAAGTGATAAATTCCTAGGCCCATTTTCCATTTAGGAAGTTGAATAGTGCTTTTGATACTGCATTGAAAATCAAGCCATTTGCTCTTTCGACTGCTCCATTGCTCTCTAGGTGGTTCACTGAGGCGAATGCTAGTTTGATCCCTAACTCGCTACAAAAATTTCTGAACTCCGTGCAATCGAATTGCTTCCCATTGTCAACTATGATGTAGGATAGGACCCTGAAATGGTAGATGATCCTTTGCCCGACGAAACTAATTAAGGTACTAGAGGTGATTTTCGCCAGTACCTTGGCCTCGATCCACTTGGTGAAATACTCCAAAGCTACTATGTCGACTCCCCATCTCTGCAAAGGCCATGTCGGGATGATTGACGTGGTTGGATTAGCTGGGGCTCTCTACTTTTTGGCAAACATCTAGCAATTTTGGCAACTGCGGACCAACTCTTTTGCGTCTTCTACTACTGTCGGCTAGTAAAATCCTTGCCTCATTGCTCTATGAGCAATTTTGTGCGGTCCCGTGTGAGCTCTGCACATTCTAGCGTGCATTTCGCTTAGCAATTCAATTCCTTGCTCTCTACTTATGCACTTTAGCATTTGTGCGACTATTCCGCTCTTGTACAGCTCTCCCACTATAATGGAGTATTGTTTTGTCCTGGAGTTCATTCTATCTGTCCCGTGCTTGCTATGTGGTTCATAGGTTCCATTAAGGTAGGCTAATATGGGCGATCTCCAATCATTACTTGTGATAACATGGACCGTTGTTGAGGGTAGTTAACAACCATTATAAACTATTAATATAACATGTATAAGGGCATAAATATAATCACCAACAAAGGTCTAGGGGTTTAAACTAACAAATTCCATGAGTTTTGGTGAATCTGTATTTTCTGTAGGGTTTATCCAGAAAATCATCAAGATGGACCTACATGTCAGATTTAATTGCGCTTATCCATAGCGAAACAGACACTAGAAGACTCTAGAAGACTCTGGAGGACACCACACCAAAGCGGAGAGTGAGACACCACTAGGTGGGGCTGGCTAGCCCCACCTATAAGCCACCTAGCCTCCAAGGCCCACATGTCAGCCCTCCTTCGAATGTCGGTTCTCCATCGCTTCCTAGGTTGCATCCACGTCGTCCTTTAAGTCAGTTTGATCCAAGGGCTCACGTTGGATGCTCTGGGCTATATATATCAGCCCCTGCCACCCTCCCAGGCATCATAACTCTAGTCATCAAGTCATTTTAGAAGACAGAAACCCTAATCGTCCTTAGAGCTCCACCAACTCTAGGGCATAGCTAGTTAGGCTAGGTCTAGTTAGATTATCATCATGTTCATGCATAAGTTTGTATAGTGCTCACTCTAAGGTAACATGGGTGAGTGGTCAACATTATGTAAGCGTTGTGCTTATATGTTATTTACCAGTGGATACACCCTATATTTTGGGTCACGTGGTAGATCGTGGATGTGATACTCCCATTGGGTCCTTTGTAGTCCACTCCCCAAATATAGGCGCATGTAGGGTCTGGTTACGAAAGAAAAACAAGCTCTGTTCTTAATCTTCCTTAGTAATATCCCTTATGTGTAGATATGAAGATGATCTTAGCAATGACTACTAGGTATAATTCCACTAATCAATGTATGCTTTGACTTCTAATTAAGAATGACTTAGGAATTATTCCTCTAATATTCTACCTAACCATGCTAATGCCATAGAAAGAAGTACTCTGAGTGATTTATCATTATCATTGATCAATACTTATCGTATATCTTATCCTATGACTTACCCCTATTATGAGTATAACATTGGTTATGGTTTATTTCTCCATCAATAGTATAAGTTATCAATATATGTCCATGCCAGACCTTCCCTATGGTAAAAATATAAATAACGATACCTGGAATACTCATGGGTGAAGTGCTACAATGGTAGGATTATCTGTGCGCTTGCAGATTCCTTTCATATATATATATATTCATATCTATTCTTCCTAGTCACATAAATAAATAAAGAACTGCTTAGCATTATACTAGTAGTAATGCTATGTAGTACCAATAAGCATCTCTAACACCATCATTAGGGATGATAACCTAGTGCAAGTGATGCTAGGAGATGTAGGCATATTATAGGTGACTACTTAAAACAAGTGATAAGTTAATAAATACCAACAAGCATTTTTGGCGCCGTTGCTAGGGAAGGTAGCTAGGCAAAGAAAGTATTGATAAACTTATACTCATTGATGTGATCGAGGAAAATCATTAACCTTTGCTCAAATAGGCTTACCCTTGTTTTATCTACTTGTGTATTTTATGTAGGGTAATGTATGACCGGTTTTGACCTTTCAACAAACTACATTGAAGATATAAGCATTAATTAGGAGGACTAGAGTTAAACTCAAGAAAGTTCTAGCTTTAAGCTCGGAAGACAACCATATAAGGTGAAGCTTAACACCTGAATTTGAAGCTATGACTAACAGGACTCTCCATGAATTCTCTACTCCAACTATGGCCAACATCCGTGCTCGACCTATAGTCAATGTCGAAGATAATGGATTCGAGCTCAAGCCAGCCCACATCAACATGGTGCAAGCAAGCCAATTTAGTGGAAAGGCACATGAAGATGCAAGTGCACATCTCCAACACTTCCTAGAGATCTATAGCACTTTCACCATCAAAGGAGTAACCCAAGATGCCATATTACTTTGCCTTTTCCCATTGTCACTCTTGGGGAAGGCAAAGCAATGGTTCTACGCCAACAAAGATTGAAATACTACATGGGATAACTGCTCCACTACCTTTCTAGCAATGTTCTTTCCCATAGGCAAGACTAATGCTCTACATGGGAGAATCTCAAGCTTTCAGCAACATGGGAGAATCTATCCCTAAGGCATGGGAATGCTTTTAAGATTACATTGCGGAATGTCCTCATCATGGGATGGAGAATTGGCTACTCATGCAGACTTTCTACCACGGGATGACCAACAGTACCCATGAGACTATGGATGCTACTGCTGGAGGAGCTTTCCTATCACTCACAATACTAGCTACAACAGCTCTTGTGGAGAAGATGACCTCCAACCAAGGTTGGAATGAAGAGTGTCTTCAGACCTATAAGAGAGGTGGAGGTATGCATCAACTCGAGGAGGTAGACATGCTATCTACCAAAATGGACCTGCTGATGAAGAAGCTTGAAGGTCAAGCCATTGAGAAGCAAGAAGTCATGCACATTCTTAATTCTCGCATGACATGTGAAGTGTGTGGAAACACTAGGCATTAAGGGAGCAACTGTCCTGAAACCCATTAGGATGTGAACTTTGTCAACAACAACTACTTTGTCCTTAGCAGAATCAAGGATGGAATCAGCAATAGAGACCAAACTACCAAGGTAACTATCAAGGTAATAATTTTAATAATTTCAATCAACCACCCTTGAGAGAATTAATTGCTGGCCAATCCAAACTTATGGAGGGATTATCTAGAAAGGTATCTACTAATGATAAAATTCTAGAGAACATAAATAATAGAATGGATAGCTTTGCTTCTGCCATTAAGAACCAGCATAGCTTTAATAAAATGATAGAATCACAAATAGCCCAGCTGGCTACTGCTATTCCTCTGTCCAACAAAGGTAAGATTCCAGGGTAACCGAAAGATCTAAAAACTACAAATCTTGTCGATATTCACAATGTAGCATACTACTATATACAACCATCGACAGGAAGGTGGATAGATTATACCTTGTCAGAAAAGAAGAGCGATCTAGGTAGACCTGTCATCCCCATTGTCATTGGACCACACATTTTCCAAGAAGCTGTGTGTGACTTTAGAGCAAGTGTCCACATCATGCCTAAGGTAATTTATGATCAAATTAATGGAGATACTTTTCTGTACATGAACATGTGTTTGTAGCTTGTAGATCAATCACTCTATTACCCCAATAGAGTTCTTGAAGAGGCCATTGTTTGAGTGGGACAATCATATGTTCCCATAGACTTTGTGGTTTTGGAAATAGGTGGATATATAAGGGCACCCATTATTTTGAGCCGACCTTTCCTAAGAACCACAAAAGCCATCATCTACGTAGACAGTGCCAAGATCGGTTTCACAATCAAGGATAGGAAGGAGAAGTTTTCTTTCAAGAACCGCATCCTGCAATCTCTTGGACATCCACTGATGCCATACCTACCTAAAGAGACAACAGTGACCAAGAAGAAGAAGAATAGGAGAAGGAGGAAGAATAAGGCCATGTAGTCACAAGAAGAATTAGTTAATATGATCAACACACTTCGATGAGAGTATGACCACCTCCTCGCTTCACCATTCCTTGCTAAGAAGGATGACCCAGGTGTACCCATGATCGAGTGTACCATTGGACAAAGAATTTTTCACAAGACCTTCTATGACATTGGATTAGGTGTCAACATAATGTCCAAGGTAATGCATGAATACTTATTCGGTGATGAACCTTTGTTCCCTACATATATGCAATTGCAGATGGTGGATCAATCAATCTGATTTCCAGAGGGTATAGCAAAAGATGTTATGGTAAGAATACATGATCAATATGCCCTTGCCGACTTCATGGTTCTAGACATGGGAGAAGAAGAAGATGATACACCCATCATCCTTGGAAGATCGTTCCTCAACACTACCAACACAATCATCTACGTCGGATCTAGACAAGTCCACTTCCAATTCCCTGGAGAGAGAAGGTACGCTATTATTTCAATAGTTATACCACTTATGAACAGCACAAGAAGACCCACTCTAGGAGGAGACGTTGATCATCCTGAAACCAAAAGAATCAATCCCCAAAGAAAAGTTGAGAGGAAGATGAAGAACCTAAAGAAGTTGTAAAAGATGAACCTACTCCGCTTAAGTCAAGACCACAGACCAAGCAGGTATGGAAAGAGAAGGTGACACCAACATCAGAGACACTGTCATAAGATGTGCAGCCATCTAGGTCTCCATCGTTGAGACCGGATGATGCACTCGAAGAGTGAAAATTTTTCTCCAGCCAAGTCCTATCCAGAGGACTTAAAAATCTGAACCCTGGCAATGAGGTAACATCAGTTGTTATCCATATTTACTTTTTAGTATTGTATGAATTACTTTTCACTCTAGCATATTCATTTTTCTGCATTACATCATTGCATCATAAAGCCTAAGCCCCATGTGAAAAATTTTCTCAGTGTGTAAAAGCCTAAGAGAATATTCACTATGGTGGCATAAATATATATATATATATGCATAAATAAATATTCATGTATGCATGATATATATATATATATATATATATATATATATATATATATATATATATATATCTCATGCATGCATAAATATATATATATACATAAATAAATATGGCGGCATAAATAAATATGCATGCATGATATATATATATATATATATGCATGCATATTTTCTTTCTACATTATATAAATAAGAAAATCCAAAAATATTAAATAGACATCCTACTAGAACTTTGCCAATTAGGAAATCTGTCTAAACTCCCAAGGACAACAAATCTCTAAATGGCTGATCACTAACCCCTTATCCTAATCTGTGCTACGAGTTTTGGTCTTCTTGTTGGAGTATTTTGTAGGATGATCAAGACTAAAGCCATCCATCCGAAGCACATTTTTCCGAACTGTCGCTACATTCGCTGCACGAGGAACCCTACTTCTAGATGGATCAGAAAGACTTTTGCTGATAGACTCAATCTAAGAAAGACCACGACAACATCTAGCTTGGAGAAGGAGCATCCCCCATGTATATAGCTAAGTATTTCTTTCCCTTTTGATTTTATTATTTTTGCTTCATATTTGCTAAAGAGATAAAAAGATGTATAACAAACTAAAACCAAAATAAAAATTTAACTTAGCTAGTTATATATATATTAAGGTGTGATCTTAAATTTTGAAAACAAAATAAAAAGTGTGTGTCTAGTTTTCTATTTTTAGGAACTAAATAAATGAACTTTGAGGATAATCTCTTGCAATAGAAATGATGAATAGTTGCTCTATCGTAATTCCTTTCAAGTACTTAGTTTTTAGCCTTGAATTCTCCTAAGTTTTGGATAAGACTGTTTTGATATAAGAATTTACTCTGAACTTAAAACTCATGGGTAGCATATGCTTGATCTAAGTCTAGGTAATTGACTGATGTGATATGAGAAGGTCTGAGCTGTTGTTTATCTTGTTCTAAGTGACACTAAAGTTCTAGAGATTTATCTTTTGAAAGACATAAAAATCCTACATGATGAGAGTATGACAAAGCTTGAATTCCTACCAGAGCCATATATGATATTTAGATTAGGAAAACATCCACTTATATGCTGCTTGCATTGCAATGAGTTTAGTCAAACTTTGTTGACCCTTATGAGACGTTTGTCATGCTCTTAAAATCAAGATCATGTACACACCACCCAAATATGCACTACTCCTACACTAGAGGTAGGTGCAAAAACATGCTTTCCATCTAGATCCACCCAAAATGTTTTACTCCTACACTGGGAGAAAACACCAAAAATACTCTTGATAGGATATCCACCAAATAAATGCTCCAAGTTTTTGTTGCTATCTCTCAAAAGTTTTGTTGTAGAAAAGAAGCATGTGGCTATGCAAAAGTTATTCATAAAAAAGAAAGATGAGAAAAAATGGACAAGTGTCTGAGATATCTAAAACAATGGGTACTCCAATGCCCACCTAAAAAAAGAGAAGAGATGAATAAGATAGCCCATGTTCTCTTGCAAGGTATTTCCAAGTTTCAAAAGAGAGATAAGTTTTCATGGAGCATAGTAGAATTAGGTTAGCCACCATATATATATTCATCGTATATCTATACACATGCACATCTTGATTAAATTGTATGACTCAACTCTCTTTGGATCCGAGGTTTGACTTTACAATATATGTATTGCAAATATACTCTTTCATACTTTTTCCACCCCTCTGAGCTCCATATAAGCTTTAGTTGTAGGAAGAAAAAAAGGCATAACATCACTTTTGCCTTGGTGAGGATCCACAAATATCATATATATTGAGAGACTTGAGAGTGTCATACAATGGAAGCTCTGAGTTTTATTTTTGAAAACCTATAAAAACTCTGGAATAATGGTTGAACAAAGAACTTGAAACATAGTGCTTGACTTGATCATTCTATCTTTCAATTGCTCAAGACCCAAGTGAAGGCTGAGAAGCCCCATGGTTGAAGGTAATATGGGTAAGTTTGAAAGTCAGATCGGTTCATTCTAATCCGGAGGAGAATTCTTGTTTGAACGCATGTGTATTTTTGAGGAGTTGCATCAATGTTTTCAAAATCCTTAAATTCCTAATCCATTTACTAAGTTTAGCTTTGCTAAGGGACTAGCAAAGGTTAAGCTTTGGAGGAGTTTGTTGATGGTAGTTAACAACCATTATAAACTGTCAATATAACATGTATAAGGGCATAAATATAATTACCAATGAAGGTCTAGGGGTTTAAACTAAAAACTTCCACAAGTTTTGGTGAATTTGTATTTTCTGTAGGGTTTATCTAGAAAACCATCAAAGTGGACCTACATGTCTGATTTAATTGTGCTTATCCATAGCGAAACGCACACCAGAAGACTCTAGAAGACTTGGGAGGACTCCACACCAAAGCGGAGGGCGAGATGCCACCAGGTGGGGCCGGCTGGCCCCACCTATAAGCCGCCTAGCCTCCTAGGCCCACATGTTAGCCCTCCTTCGAATGTTGGTTCTCCATCGCCTCCTAGGTTGCATGCACGCCGTCCTTTAGGTCAGTTTGATCCAAGGGCTCACGTTGGATGCTCTGAGTTATATATATTAGCCCCTGCCACCCCCTAGGCATCATAACTCCAGTCATCAAGTCATTTTAGAAGACAGAAACCCTAATCATCCTCAGAGCTCCACCAACTCTAGGGCATATCTAGCTAGGCTAGGTCTAAATGGAGGCAAGCAGGCTTCGCTTGGATTCTCGATCATGTCAAAAGCATAGTTTGGTATAATTTTTGTACCCATTCTCTTTTGTACCTCCATTTTTTTATATGCTAGATACAATTGATAGGACAATATTAGTATTCATCTTATTCATGCTCTTCGTTATAATGTCATCGTCTACTTTGATTATATACTTAGTATAGTGAGATTATCATCATGTTAATACATAAGTTCGTATAGCGCTCACTCTAAGGTACCATGGGTGAGTGGTAGACATTGTGCAAGCGTGGTGTTTATATGTTGTTTACCTACGGATACACCCTATATTCTGGGTCATGTGGTTGATCACACATGTGACACTCCCATTGAGTCCTTTGTAGTCCACTCCTCGAATATAGGCACACGTAGGGTCCGGTTACGAAGGAAGAACAAGCTCTGTTATTAATATTCCTTAGTAATATCCCTTATGTGTAGATATAAAGATGATCTTAGCAATGACTACTAGGTATAATTGCACTAATCAATGTATGCTTTGACTTGTAATTAAGAATGACTTAGGAATTATTCCTCTAATATTCTACCTGACCATGCTAATGCCATAGAAAGGAGTACTCTGAGTGATTTATCATTATCATTGATCAATACTTATCATATATCTTATCATATGACTTACCCCTGATATGAGTAGAAGATTGGTTATGGTTTATTTCTCCATCAATAGTATGAGTTATGAATACATGTCTGTGTCAGACCTTCCCTATGGTAAAAATATAAATAACGATACCTAGAATACTCAGGGGTGAAGTTCTATAATGTATAATTATCTGTGCACTTGCAGATTCCTTTCATATATATATGGTCACACAAGTAAATAAAGAACTGCTTAGCATTATTCTAGTAGTAATGTTATGTAGTACCAAAAAGCATCTCTGGCACCATCATTAGGGATGACAACCTAGTACAAGTGATGCTAGGAGATGTAGGCATATTATAGGTGACTACTTAAAACAAGTGATAAGTTATTAAATACCAACAGTCGTTCCTCTTCTTCTCGTTTTGCTTTAGCTGACAGCTCTTGATAAAAACATCTACTAGCATTGGTGCTCTCTACGCAGCTGCTTTCGCTAGCTCATCGGCTTCCGCATTCTTGCTTCTTAGAATGTGGCGAAAAATGACACTGGTGAAATGCTTCTCCATTCTTCTTACCACTACCAAGTACTTGATCAACTTGGGTTCTTTCGCAGTGAACTTTTTTTGGCATGTCCCACCATTACCTGAGAATCTGATTTGACTATACACCTCCTGACTCCTAGCATTCCGAGCTTTTGTAGCCCTAGGAGCATTGCCTTGTATTCGGCTATATTGCTGGTTGTGAGGAATTCGAGCCTTGCTACATAGCGAAGTTTTAGGCCTTTCGATGGCATTAATATTACTGCTATACCTGCGCTAGTCATTCACCATGCTCCATCATAATGCACCATCCAAATTGGCTCTTCGAATTGCAATGTGGTGTCATAAGCTGTTGGGGTCCAATCTACGATGAAATCTATAAGTGCTTGGGATTTGATAGTGGATCTATGTTCAAAATCCACGACAAACTCGTTTAGCTTTGTGGCCCAGTTCTCGATTCTTTTGATGGCTTAGCTATTGCAGAATAGTGCTTCCAGCGGTTATGCTAAAAGGACTTTGATGTGATGAGTTTGGAAATAGTGCTTTAGCTTTCTTAATGCCATGACCATTGTGTACGCTATTTTTTCTAGTTCAGAATAGTTGTGCTTTGCTCCTAACAGGGCTTCTGATACGAAGTATACCGGGAACTACTTCATCTTGTTTTCATGTTCCTTCTCTTCTACTAGTACTGCACTGATAGTTGTAGGTGATGCTACTAGATATAACAGTAGCATTGCAAATGGTGATGGTTTAGACAATGTTGTTAGCTTGGTTAAGTATGTTTTGAGTTCATCAAAAGCTTGCTGCTGCTCATGCCCCCTTTTGAAATGATCTAAGCTTCAAAGAGTTCTAAAAAAAGGTAGGCCCTTTTTGGCTGATCTCGAAATGAACCTATTCAATGTTGCTAGTCTTTCAGTGAGCTTCTATACCTACTTCTTGCTTGCTGGTGGTTGCATATTCACTATCGCTGCTATCTTTTTAGGATTTGCTTCGATGCCTCTTGCCAATAATAGACAACCAAGTAGTTTGCCTTTCTTGATGCTAAATATGCATTTGTCTGGGTTCAACCTGAGGTCGGCCTTGTTTAGGTTTTCAAATGTTTCTTGAAGGTCCAGAACATGGGTCTCCTTCTTGTCGCTCTTGACCACAATGTCATCGATAAATGCTACGAGATTTTTGCCTTTCTGCTTGTTGAAAACTCCATCTGTCATTCTAGAAAAGGTACGGCCTATGTTTTAGAGTCCCTCAGGCATTCACCAGTAACAATAGGTTCCTCCTAGGGTGATGAAACTTGTTTTCTCTTCGTCATCTAGATTTAGCCAGATTTGGTGATACCCAAAGATGCAGTCTAATAGACTCATCACTTTGCACCTAGCGGCGATGTCAACTAACTTGTCAATTCTTGGGAGTGGATATGGATCCTTTGGGCACCACTTGTTTAGGTCAGTGAAATCGATGCACATTCACCATTTCCTATTCTTCTTTCTAACCATTATAACGTCGGCCAGCCATTTCAGGTACTGAATTGGCTTGATGATGCCGGTGTCGAGTAATCTCTGCACTTCTGCTTTCACTGCTTCCACTCTCTCTGCGGACATCTTCCTCAGTTTTTGCTTCCTAGGTTTCACCCCTTTTGCTACATTCAAGTTGTGTTGTGTGAGATCATGACTAACACCTTGTAGGTCTTTTGTCGACCAGGCGAATACATCTTGATTCTCATGAAGAAAAACTAACAGCCTATCTTTCTCATCCTCTACAAGATCAGAGCCCACGTGCATGCATTTTTCTAGCACTAGTTTTGATAGTGGGGCTTTCTAAGTGTCTTCGGCTGCTTCTGCCCTTGGTTGAACTTTGTTTTCACAGTTTTCTTCTTCGTTAGGTGGTTTTCTGGAAACTTCATTTATGAGGCTGTAACCCAGGATTGGTTTGCCCTCTATTTGCCTAGATGTAGCCTGATCTTTGTGTATTGTGATAATGCCAAAAGGGGATGGCATCTTCATACACAAGTAGCTTTGCTTTATCATGATTTTGAATCTACTCAGAATTCCCCTTTTGAAGATTGTGGTATATGGGTAATCCATGTTGACTATGTCAAAAGTTATGGTTTCTGTGCGGACCTTCTTGCCTTCTATGAAAGAGATCGGGATTGCCTTCTTCCCCAAAGCGTCTATCTTCTTTCTGCCAAAATCGAACAACGAGTTCCCAGCTGGCTCCAACGTTCGCCTGTCAAGGTTCATCTAATCAAAAGGTTTGATGAATAGGATATCAGCAGAGATTTTGTTGTCTATGAGGATATTGTGTATAGTGAACCCAGCTATATTCGCTGTTGCTACAAAAGTGTCTGTGTGTGGAAAATCCCACACTTGAAAGTCATTTTCATCAAAAGTAATCAGCACCATGGATTAGGCTGGCCTATAGAGCGGTACCCTCGGTGAGACGGTATGCACTCTCCTTTTAAACTCCCTTCTAGCTCTCTTGTTTTCATGCTCCTGGTTAGATCTATCGGTGATTGTGAATATATGGCCTTGTGATGGTAGGAGGTTGTTTATGGTTTGGTGTTCCTAGGTATTTTCTTGCTTCACAAGCTGAGGCTGGCTTGACTACTGCTGCTCTTGCTGAACTAGCGAGGATGCAATAGCCGACTGTCCAAGGTGCTAGGCGAACACTGGTACACCGAAAATGGTGGTTGCTGCTAGATATACGGATCATGGTTGTATTCGTGTGAAAAGTTTGGATGATGGAAAGAACTGTTCTTGTTGTCATATATTGGTTGTCGTGATCCTGACTATTCATCATCTCATGACTGGTGTTATGGAACACATGATTAGATGTTTCACTGCTTCTTGCGGTCTTATCTTTCTCCTTAAGTTCTCTGGCCATTTTGTTGTATTTGCAGTCTTTTGTGAAATGTGTCATGCGTTTTCACCACAGATGGTGCAATAGGGTATCTTCTGGGCTCTTCCCCTTTCTCTACCTTCGCATCCACCATGGGGGCTTTGTCCTCCTTGCCTACCACATGGAGACTGATCAAAACTTCTATATTGCTAGTTAGGTGGTGGCCCTTGGAGACCTTGTTCTGCTGAGTTATGCTCTGGTTTCCCTTACAAATTGTTGATTGCGTGGAATGGTCTCATATTTCGCTAGCTTGGGGTTAGTGGTGGCCTAGGTGCTTTGCATGCTTGCCTCCATGAATTCCTTGTCACCTTTTGCTTCTTCAATTCATCGTATGACCTTGCGTATTTTCTCATCACCTGGAATAGCTCCCTTACAGAAGTGGGGTCAATTCTAGCGAAGTGAGCTATGCACTAGCCTATGGCCAATCCTTCTATGGCTACTGCTATGACCATCTCCTCTAGTGCATTTGGCACCTGAGCTTTGGTCTGAATGAATCTTTCTAAAAACTTAGACTGGGATTCGTCGTCTCGCTAAATGCAATTTGGCAAATCTCTAATTGTTTTTGTTCTCGAGTGATATCCTTGGAAGGTGGACACTAGCTCTGCTCTTACTTGGCCCTAGGACTTGATGGATAAGGACTTTAGTGAGGTATACCAATCATGTGTGATGTCCTTGACCACCATGATGAGTGACTTTACAAGGATTTGGGCATATCCCCTGGCTGATGTTATCATTGTTTCATAACTCGCAAGGAACTTCCTTAGGTTTGTCTTTCTGTCGAAAATCGAAATGCTAGGCTTATAGCTGGCTGGCCACGAATACAACTAGAGTTCTTTCGATAAAGGTGAAGCAGGGTCATATGCACTTTTGTCCTCTTCTAGAAAGTTATCGTGTGGTATTACAATGTTTCCACCAGTTCAAATGGTGCCTCTTGCCCTCGCTCCCTATAGCCCTTGAATCTCTCTCACCAATCTATCCCTCTAGATTTTGGCTTCCCTGATTGCCCTCTATGTCTGTTTGGCTTTGTTACATGTAGCGGATTGCCTGAGCAGCTGCTCCTTCTCATTCTATAGTCTGAGGATGTCCTGCTAGTACTGATTCAACATCTTCATGTTTCTTCCTTGTTCGGTGATCTCACTATCTTTGTCCTTTTCCAATACCTCATTTCTATCTTGATCAAGCTGGACTTCCTAAACCATCCCTTTGGGTGTCTCCTCTCGACCAAGAGGAGGCACCATGTTGTCTCCCACCACCTAGGGAGCTGGTGGTTCCATCGTTGCCACACCATCTTGCATGACTATCCCTGCAGCTACAAAAGTTGTTGCCTTTGATGCTTCTGCCCTGTCTATCGGTAGCTTTGATGCTTTGTTCTTTGGTGCCATGACAAGCTCGAGCGACAACCATGGTGGGTGCCAATGTTGTTCTATGCGAAGGCCTTCGAACATTGGTCGTGGCTCAGGTGAAATCAAGCACAAAATAAGTCTTAAATGGGACTCAAGCGAAACAAGATGAATGATTTTATTCAACTTGTTCCCCCTGTTACATTCCCTCCTTGGGGTCTATTTATACATGCCCATAGGCTTTTCATAGGACATCAATGCCCTCTCAACTACTACAAATTCATTGAATATTCCCTATAGCTTTGGGCTTGTTCACCATTTGGAGTCCTTGCCTGCCTCAGATAGCGCCGACCTAGAGAGGCATGACCGGCTCCACCTTATGCCACCTGTTCAACCGACCAGGTAGGCCCTTGGTAGACAGAAGCTGTTAGCCTTGCGAGGCCGACCTACACCTCCTTTGATGAAACCTAAAGAAACGATCAACCAAACCTTCAACAGCTATTCGCTTGAGCAAATAGCCGAGATCGACTGTGCGCCCTCCTTTGGCGAAGCCTACAGAATTGATCAACTAAACCATTTACAACTATTCGCCTGGGTGAATAGCTAGATCAACTACATGCCCCCTGGTGGCATCGATCCTTGGTGGTTTTGCTCCTTCCACTGGGGTGAAAGGAGCAGAACCAGACATGGGCTGATCCTTGCCGTGGAGTCCGCCTTTTCGCTATGACAAAAAGGGATGGCAAGAAATGGGGTGGCTTGCGCTGCCCTCAATTTGACCCACTAAAAAGAGGACGCGACACGCTCATCTTCTCCCATTGCACGACTTCTCGCCTAAGAGTTGATAACCTTAACTCCCATCATTCAACAACCTGTGCGAGGTTTCGAGGCGGCGATTGAGCCATATTGGGTGCCTAGAGGTGGGGCTTGCCCCCAACAACTTGGAGCCTCACCAACTGACTTACCAGCCAAGTTTCACCATGTGTTATCTTCACAACCATCATTGAGGAGCAACCAGCACCCTTGGATGCAAAGGCAGTGCATCCAAGGGTCGGCAGGTGCCCTACTATCACTGCCCGGTGCCCCCTGCCTCCACCCACCTTGCCACTGCCTACAAATACCCCCCATGCCTCTCTACACTATAAATAGAGGGTGTGGAGCTCGGTGGAAGGACGCTCCCATTCAATTCCAAGCTCTCCAAGCTTCTCTTAGCTTTCTAGCTCAGCATTAGCTATAGAGTAGTAGTCTACTAGTGGAGTAGAGAAAGATCAGGAGCTACTCTCAGAGTATGGAAGATTCTTCTAGGTCTAGTATAGCTCCTTTGTAATTCTTTTATTTCAGCATTTACTTTATTCAGTATTTATTTAAGACTTTATTCTAGTATTATTGCTTTGCTTTACTTTAAGTACTTAGTCACTAGTGTTCATCATTAGTGAGCTTAGGTGCTTGTTGTTTGACATTAGTACTATAGGTTATCTTATAATTAGTAGTCTTTCGTTAGTACCGGTTCCACCATCTAGTTAGGGTCCTTTGATCTCATTTCATCAGAGCTCAGATCAAAGTAGTAAGTTTATAGATTAAGCATGCTACTTAGGCTATAGATTACCTATGGATACGGCTAGGCCTCCGGATAGATTCTGGTAGGTGGCAAGTGGTGACATCCTTGTCCATCCTCTGTATTCCACCCACTATAAGATTTTCGGTCTACTGCAACACCAAAAAAGTGTAGCAAAAGACCCAAAAATGGTAGCCATAGTAATTTTGCTACCAATTTTTTTTGGTTAAATGTCATTGCACTTGTAAGGGTAGCAATAGCATAATGCAATGGGTTACATTTTAGTTGCGACACACAGCCCCTCTATTGCAACACTTTTGACGCTTTTGCAACACCTGGTGAGTGTTGTAACAAAAGCAATTGCAACCACTATGGGTGTGGTAATAGTATCAATTGCAATGAACTAGGCGTTGCTAGCGATACGTATTGCGACACGCTGGTCGTGTAGCAACACAATGCAAGCGCAACACAACACAGGTGTTGCAATCGTGGTTGTTGCTACGCAGAGAAAGCATTGCAATAGAGGTTCTCTATTGCCACGTCGCCTAAATGGTTGCTATAGGTGGCTTAGGTTATTGCAACATCTCTTCAGGTTGGTTGCTACAGAGAGGTCATATATTGCCACGTTTCTGAATGGTTGCTATAGATGGCATAGGCTATTGCCATGTTACTTAGGTTGGTTGCTACAGACAGGTCATCTATTGCCACGTTACTAACTATCTGGTTGCTATAGGTAGATTCCTCTATTGCCACCGTCATCTTTTTGTAGTTGCAAGAGATAGTTTCTCTATTGCCACGATTATCGTACCTATTGCCATGACTAAATGTGGTTGTTATATGTGCCATCATATATTGCAACGCCAGATTAATATATTAATAATTCATGTTGCGACACTTTGTTTGGTAGCTTAAATTAATAATCGCAAAACAACAAATACATAATGAAGGAAGCATCGACATCCATTAAAATGAAATATAATTTGTTCATACAAAATCTTTAACAAAACACACCGAGTGTCAAACTAAATGAGAACACAAGTAGATAGCTTAACACATAATAATGTGTTAAGCACAGACAACTGTTTGAACTCATTCGAATCAAAAGACTAATGTCTACTGTAGCAGCGAAGGTTCCCTTGATATGTATGTTGGCCATCGTCCCACCATTCGCATGCTCCTTCTCAAACTCAAGATTCCTCCTGAAAAAATCATTGACATGCATTAGTTAAACTGAGACTAGTGGTGGCAAAGCTAATTGAACACTGAAGCAAAACACGAGCTGCAGTACTAGAGTTCTGTGAGCTGTAGTACTATCAACCATGAACTTTGAAGCGTAAAGCAAATATAAACATACATGCAGCTGCCTCCCAAGACATTTTATGAGCACAAACACATCCATATATATTTCTAATCAGCAAGAGGAAACTAAGCCTAGGACCATATTTAGGAGCAGAACAAAAGAATAGCTATGTACTTCTCCAAAAGGACTATATGTTCCTTTTTAATGCAAAGAGAGATAAAAGGTTTCACATAGTACCTGTGTATTCTTTTTGGACAATGCAGATCTTTTCCTAGCCGCAGTTTCCTTCAGTTGCTTTGCTATAGTATAAATAGCACCCGAATTCGCTGCCAAATTACTTCTAGTCATGCGCCCTCTAGTGAGACGTTCTTCAGCTACGGAAGAAGGGGGTTGTTGTTCTGGCTAGCTGGTTTCTTGGGTAACCTGAAAATAAATGGTTGGTGGTAAAAATTACACCCCTTGACAAGAATATGACATGCATGTTACAATTAAACATTCTTCAATTATCATCAAACTACCTGCTGACTATGCATCATGTGTTCTCCCATTGTAGTTGTTACATTTTGTGTCCCCTCAATTGTTGCAGCAGCAGCAACATTTTCAGTTGGCTCCACAATTGTGCTAGCCTGCATTTCGAATTGGGTTCAAGATCATGATTTTCAATTCAATAAACTATGAGAACATAGATGTTGTTAATATTACCTTTTGTACTGAAGCTTGCTATTGGGCTGCTTGCAACATTAACATAGCTTGCCTAAGTGCTTCTCTATCAGCCTCCCTTTCCTTGTTCATCTGTTCAAGCTGACGCCTATGTTCTTGCCTCTCGGCTTCCCTTTCAACTTCTTGAGCTTCTAGTCTATCTTGCAGCCGTCCAAACGATTCAATGAGGGCTTCCTCCTGTTGCAGTTTGCGCTGGTAGTCCTCCGATAGTAGCTCCTTTCTAGTTGGGTACCTTGCAAGGTAACCATTAGCATGCATCTTGTTTGATTTGATTTTTCTCATTTCCTTGTAGGTTGATTGGAAAATCTGGTTCTGCTCCAAGTCTGAGACGACATTTGCGTTAGGCCTTGACTCCAGCTCCATAATCTTCCTGGTTGCATTGTCCTAACAAAGCAAAGACATTTAGTTAATTAAAACTTTAATTCTAAGCAAGGACAGTTGCATCACTTAATAAGGGTTGTAAAAACTATTTAATACTCACATAGACTTCCCTAGATTCCTCGCTTGTCCATTGTCCATTTTGTTGGTGGGTCATCATAAAAAGCTCCATATCATTTGGCTCTTCACCAGTTAGTTGGTCCCTCTAATTAGGCAAGAATGTAAAAAAATTAGCCATATTTCATAATCTAGTGAAATGTAGAAGCTTTTATAAATTGTAAAGATCAGGAAGATATCCACCATGAATTTAAAAATAGAAGATAACAGAAATATTTATTGCTATTGAAAAAGTACAGGAATCCAAGTTCTTTTTGTTGGCAAAATATATTTTTTTGTAGTGGGCAGTGGGCTAAATATCTCTATCAAATACAAAGACTATATAGGTTATAACAATATCATGTCATTGTCATTCGGGGGCACAAGCACAAACCATAAAAAAATGCCTGAAGGAAAACCTTGTGACAGAATTTTTTACCTTCTTATAGCTCAATTGAGAAAAACCCTTTGATCCTGTAACATGGTGTATCTGTCGATTGTGCCGATTCTGAGAATTCTTATTGCTAATCCTCTGCACAGAACCAGCAATGATTTGATTTTTATAAAATCAGCAGTGCGCAAAACATAAACCTTGACGTCAGAAGTGGAATTGGCAAGTTTTTTTAAAAATTGGGAACAAACCTGGAATTCTTCGGTGCCAAAATACGACACCAGATAGTGCCAAAATTCATGCAGTTTTTGGACAGGACATATAGTGGCACTTTGAGGGGTGGAACTACAACATGTCCGTGCCATAAATGTCTATGCATGTCACATAGAACACGGGCTGTGCTTCAGATTCATGTCCTTTCAACAGGGTTTGCTGAAAGTTTTATAATGGAAGGGGAAGGTTCAGCTGATGTGGTTTTTCACAATGAAGATGCAGGACCTAGTGATGTACAAGTACACAATGATGACCTAGCAGCAGCAGATGTACAAGTACAGAACGATGATGAAGGTGCACCACATGATTCTGGAGTAGACAATGAAGAAGGCGGCGCACCGAGTGAAGATGATGAGGCCAGTAATTTGATTAAATCCCTAATGAGAGGTGAAATACGAGGAGAGATCGGTGATGAAGACGAGCCAAACGAGCAAGCCAAGGTCTTCTTCAAGTTACTACAGGAGGCAAAAAAGGAATTATATCTAGGTTGCGAAGATGGTACAAAGATATCTTTTATTGTGGAACTTTTCCAGGTTAAGTGCATGTATGGGATAAGTAAAAAAGCATTGGAGGGGGTACTCTTTCTGATCTCAAAGTTTCTCCCTAAAGGTCATTGTGTCCCAAACACAATGGAGAAAGTGCAAAGGGTGGTTCACAATCTAGGCTTGGACTATATCAAGATAGATGCATGTGAGAATCATTGTGTGTTATTTTGGAAGGAATATGAGAAACTAGATATATGCCCCAAATGTAAAGCATCTAGGTGGAAAACAGATGACCATGGTGATGGCCATGTGAACGATGGTCATGATAAGAAACGTCGTCGTGTCCTAGTCAAAATCCTTCGGTACTTCCCTCTCACACCTCGGCTACGCAGATTGTACATGTCAGAGAGCACGTCATCAGAAATGCGTTGGCATGAGGAAGGAAGAATAGATGATGGCAAACTACGTCATCCTGCTGACTCTAGGGCATGGAAGCACGTGGACAATATGTTTCCACGATTTAAAGAAGCTCGTAACGTTCGACTGGGTCTTGCTTCTAATGGCTTCAACCCATTTGGTATGCAAAATGTTACTTACAGTTGTTGGCCTGTTATCCTAATACCTTACAATTTGCCTCCTTGGTTGTATGAGAAACAATCTTATTGGATCATGTCGATGTTGATACCTGGCAAGAAAACTCCTGGAATGAATATTGATGTTTACTTGAGGCCCCTCATTGATGAGTTGAAGGCGCTGTGGAATACTGGTGTTAATTGTAGGGATGTAAAGGCAAAGGAAAACTTTACACTCCGTGCTATGCTACTTTGGACAATCAATGACTTCCCTGCATATGCGATGCTTTCTGGTTGGAGCACAAAAGGAAAATTTGCATGTCCTTACTGTCACAAGGATACAGATTATTTGTGGTTGAAACATGGGAAGAAGTTCTGCTACATGGGACATCGTCGGTTTTTGCCCTTAGACCATCCATGGCGCATGAACAAGATGAGCTTCAACAATGAAGAGGAAACCAGGGAGGCTCCAGTTCCACTGTCTGGTCAAGATGTATTAGACCAATAAGCAACTTTTCATCCAACGGGATTTGGAAAGGACATATCAAAAAAGAGGAAGCGTGATGAAGACGCAAGATGGCACAATTAGAGGAAGAAGAGTATTTTTTTTAGCTCCCCTACTGGTCTTCTTTGCTCATAAGGCATAATTTGGACGTGATGCATATTGAGAAAAACATATGCGAGAGCATATTAGGGACTTTGCTTGAAATTGAAGGGAAATGTAAGGACAGCGAGAATGCCCGCCTTGACATGGAACATCTTGGGATCAGGCAAGATCATCATCCTATGATTGATGATGACACGTACACCTTGCCAGCAGCATTGTACTCTCTAGACAAGGATGACAAGAGGATTTTATGCCAATTTCTTCAAGGAGTGAAGATGCCTGATGGGTTCTGCTCCAATTTAAAGAGATGTGTTGACGATAAAACATGTAAGGTGTCTGGACTCAAAACTCATGACTACCATATTATTCTACAAAAACTATTGCCCTTAGTCATTAGAAGGATTTTGCCAGAAGATGTTGCCAGGCCATTGATTGAGCTCAGTAGGTTCTTCAGTGCACTTTGTTCAAATGAGTTGGTGCCAGCAGATCTTGACAAACTAGACAGATCAATTAAAGAGACTCTTTGTCAGCTTGAGATGGTTTTCCCGCCTGCATTTTTTGACATAATGATTTATTTGCCGGTCCATCTAGTTGAAGAGGCTAAACTAGGAGGGCCCGTGTGTTACAGATGGATGTATCCAGTAGAGAGGTATCTACGTACTGCTAAAGGATATGTCAGGAACAAGGCACAACCAGAAGGATCAATAGCCGAGGCATACATAGCTGAGGAGTGTCTTACATTTTGCTCTCGATTCTTCGACGTCGACACCAAGCTGAGTCGAGCTGATCGTCATGAAAATACAGTTGTGAATGAGCCTCCAAGTGGTCTAAGCATATTTAGTGAAATTGATTACAAGAGGAGAGGAAATAAGCTTAAGAATTTGGAGAAAGTTGAACTTCAAAAGATGAGGCACTACATAATTACTAATTGTGATGAAGCCAGGAAATGGGTAGAGTAAGTTGCAATTTTTACCACTAAATTTATCTTTTATCTGCTTGTTTGTGGCATCAACTAATAATTTGGTGCACTCTGATGTAGGGAGCATAAGACACAACTAACAAGGGATAGTTCAATTAACATTAAAAAATGACACAAGGAGCATTTTGTAAGATGGTTTGAAATCGAGGTATGTAGTATTATTTTATATTTTTAAATTCAACTTTATGGTCAGACCGACGTAGTAATTAACCGGTAGATGTCTAACTTGATTTTTAAATTGTAGATAGCAAAACTATATGAGAAAGGGGAAGCAAGTAAACTAATGCATGCCCTTTCTCAAGGACCTAACCCTCGAGCTCGTGTGTTGAATAGAGTGCACATCAATAATTGGCTATTTCGGACAGCTGCCATAGAGAAAAGTCTCGTGACACAAAATTATGGTGTCCTTGTGAAGGGTGACGATAGTACAGGCAACATGACCTGGTATGGAGTCATTAGAAATATAATCTCACTGGAATTCCCACAAGAAAAGAAGTTATATTATTTCAGTGTGATTGGTATGATGTGCCGGCTACCAGTACCAGCAGAAGCAGAGGGTACACTAGGGATAAATTTGGTATTATTGACATTGCTACTTCCATGTTCAGATATTCAGATGAACCTTACATTCTTGCTTCAAACGCTAAACCGGTGTTTTATGTCCCTATCGTGAACAAGCCGAGATGGTCTACTGTTGTTTTGGTGAGACCAAGAAATTTGTTTTCCATGCCAGACACAGGAAATGACACTGATGCACTTGATGTGGGAATCCAAGAAATGAATGAATCAGGCCAAGGTCAGGAATTCTTAAACTGGTCAAGACAAGATAGGGCAGGCACAACTGGTTCTGCCGCCATTATTAATCAAGTGCGTAGCGAAGCAATTCCCGAACCTATTGATGACTATATTGGTGATGATGATTCTGACGACGATGACACCTACATTGATGATGGGGTTATTGCACCAGTCATGGAAGAAAATATAGAAGATGATTTCTTTGCTTGAAGGCAATTTTTTTGTTGCACTGTTTGGTGGGAAGGGTCACTTGTCCTTCATATGCATATGTCGCACTTTATTATTTTTTTCTTTTGAACTGATGACATGGTTAAGTTTGAACCATTGCATGGAACCTTAATGTTCGTTATGCTAATGAATACCTCTTGAGATAAATGTTTTAAGTATTTGAAATAAAGAGGTAAGTGGAAAGTTTTGAAATAAAAATCACGATTGCCCAAGAGTAATCACCGGTCGGACAAATGTTTGGACAAGGAAAGGTTCATTAGCGTGGTCACCATGTGACCGATGGTGCACGGTCAGGCATTTACTATCGCTA
Source organism: Miscanthus floridulus (assembly GCF_019320115.1). NCBI lineage: Eukaryota > Viridiplantae > Streptophyta > Magnoliopsida > Poales > Poaceae > Miscanthus > Miscanthus floridulus. The sequence continues at coordinate 9,273,051 of NC_089591.1, forward strand.
ACAAAGTGACCAACCACCCCGATACAACTTCAAGTACTAATTAACATCCACGCATACTTAACATCAAGTACTTAACAGCAACTACTACTTAACAGAAAGTTTCAGACACCAGGCATAAGGACGGAGATGCCGAGATGGGGCCAGGGTTGGGGCGTTTTATAACTCATAAGGTCTTCAATCATATCAAATAAATTAAAACCTGAGTTACAACGAACACACCTACATAGCGCAGTGGTGGAGAAGGTTTTATCTAAACCAGAGCTCCATGGTTTGAATCCTGTGGGGAGCACTTTTTAATTTTAATATATGCGTCCCCAATTCTTTTCTTTCCATACTTTTTTTAAGTTTTAAATTCATTGCAATTATCAAAGTATATTGCAACAAAAAATAAGCGTTGCACTTGAACACAATTTTCACTTCGACCCCATAGATTTCGTTGCAATAAAATTTAGCACTTGCAACAATATCAAAGTATATTGCAACTGCCAAAAAAGGTTGCAATTGACCCCCACTTTTGCTTCGCCTCCAAGAGTTCTCGTTGCATTAAGTATCTAGCATTTGCAACGCTTGTCAAATTTTATGCAACACAAAAAAACCGTAGCAATAGTCAAAACCAAATGCAACTAACGTAAATGTAGTTGCAGTACTACCACACAATTGCAACCAAAATCAAGTCTACTGCAACCATTTTTCACCATTGCAATATCGTCCACCAAATGCAACAGAGCTTTGCAACATCTTGAAAACCGTTGTATTAAAGGCATGTATCGCTACCATTTTTTAGAATGGTTGTAATACAACAATCTCTGGCAACCAAATTTTCTACGTTGCAATTCTTCGGCGTTGCAGTAGACCGAAAATCTTGTAGTGACCATGATAGGTCTAATTATTAAATCATAGGGCTCGTGGCAAACCTTGTCTATTTAACTCTCCTAGTTGGTAGGTGGACTGTGTCCCGAAGTACTATCGCATTTCTCCTAGTCATTTGTTTAACCTTAGTTACTAGAAATATAAATCGCTTGCTCTTCCACCTAGCTGTCTCTAGGTTAGCTTGTATTTAGTCATTTAGTTTAGGTAGTTTATAGTCATCCTTCACTATCGTTCACCTACCAAGGATTAACTTTAGCCTTCCTTTAGCAAATCCTAGCCCAATTATAAATTCTAGCCTTTCGCCTTCCCGTGGGATAAATTATAAATTCGACACTCGGTACTCACCGAGCGAAGTGCTACATGATAGTTCTATGCATTTGCAGAATCCTCCAATAGTTATTAAGAAGTGTCAACAAGCATTTCTGGCGCCGTTGTCGGGGAAGGCTACTGGCCTCGAATTTATAAGGCTAGATTTGTTAGCTAGGTTGTTTTTAGTTATCCAAAGTAGTTTTCCTTTTTTCCTCAAATCCTATCACTACCCTCCACGACCATGGGCAACAAGTCCATTCATGATTTTTCTACACCCTCGGCTGCTAATGTAGCCACCGGACCCAATGTTATCAGTGGGGATGCTAACTTTGAGCTTAAGCTAGTGTTAATTACAATGGTCAAGCTAGTCCGTTTTGTGGGAAAGCCCACGAGGATGCAAATGCTCACCTCTAACATTTCTTGGAAATTTGTAGCACCTTCACCATTAAGGGAGTGAGCCAAGAGGCTATACGTCTTCGCCTTTTCCCCTTCTCTTAGTTAGGAAAGGCTAAGCAATGGTTTTACTCTAACCACAACACTATAGATACCTGGGACAAGTGTTCCAACGCTTTCCTAGTCAAGTTTTTTCCCTATGGGGAAGACTAATGCTCTGCGCAATAAAATCTCTAGTTTTCAACAACCAACAGATAAATCAATTCCTGAAGCTTGGGAACGAAAGCAAGAGTACGTCTCATCATGCCCGCACCATGGCATGGAAGGCTGGCTTTTGATCCAGAACTTCTACCATGGATTAGTGCCGTTAGATAGGAGCCATTTAGATGCTACTGCTGGTGGTGCATTGTTTTCGCTAAGTGTTGCAAATGCAAAGATGCTGATTGAGAAGATGGTCTCCAACCAAGGATGGAGCGACGATTGACTCCAACCCCGTAAACGAGGTATGCATTCAATTATAAAAAATTGACATGCTTGCAGCTAAGAAGGATTTGCTAGCAAAGCGAGTAGAACATTATGAGAAGGTGATTGCCCAAGAGACACTCAAAGCCATGGATTCCCACATGACTTACGAAGTCTGTGGAGATGTTGGACATTCGAGCAATTCCTGCCCAAAACCCAAGAGGACCTCAACTTCGTCAACACTGACAACGGGTTCCACCCACAACATCAAGGCTAGAATTAATGCTCCAACAATCAGGGAGGTAACAATTATTACTCTTCTTCTCGTTTGAATAATCAAGGTAATAATAGTTATGCCTTCTTGATACCATTTGTAATTTAGGGTCTAGTATTAACATCATGTCAAAGGAAACTTATGATAAGATGTTTTATACTCCCCTAGCATCAACCTTAGTTTATTTACAATTGGCCGATCAATCTACCCATTATCTCGAGGGAGTAACCATTGGTTTCTTAGTTAAAGTTAGGAGTGCCTATGTTCCTACGTATTTTATGATCTTAGACATGGGCAACGCCCAATTCCACTTTACTAGAAGAAAAGAAATATGTTTTTGCCTCTGGACAATCCCACTTTGATGAGAAACAGGAAAAGAAGAAGCATCCAAAGAGAATCAAGACGAAGAAACCAAAGCCGATTGAAGAACCGGAGAAACCTATCAAAAAGAAGAATAGAAAGAGATGGCGTAAAAACAAAGATCCGTCCTCAAACTTGTCATCCCTTGATCCTGACAAGGCCTCCAAGATGGAACAAGAGGAAACACCTCCGCCCAAGGACGAATGACCTTGAGCCCATCAAAAAGGTAAGTTCTCTATCCCTTGCATTTATTTACCGTATTTCATTAGTTGCATCTCATATTTAAATTTCCAATAAATTTGCTTTACATTGCATGATAGGTTAGTTGCATTTAGCCACTCTATGTTAATAAATAAAGTATGTAGTAGCTAATGCCTGATAGGATAGATTTGCATTTAAAGCAACATATAAAAAATATTTAATCATAATGAATAAAATTCAGTAGCATTCCTGCTAAATAAGTTATCTAGTAGTTATGGTTTAGTTAGTTAGTTAGTCATTTATGCATTTTAGTAGTATTAGTTAGTCAATAAAGAAAAGAATCAAAAGAGCCGCCAGAAGATATTCCAACCTATGCAAAAGGCAAGCTTGGGGGAGATATCTCTTCCTGCTTAGGTATGAAGATCTTAAACCCTCTCTTTACATTCAGGTTTGCTTTACATTTCAATATTCATGATCATAGAATGTAGAGAGGAGTGCCTTTAAATTTATTTCGAGAGAAACTCTGCTCTAATAGCATGATGATAAAATTATTTGGAGTTGATGAATAGTTGCTCTATGATACTTTGCAAAAGCTTATTATACAACCTTATACTTCTTAAGTTTTGAGCATGATAAACTTAGAGTTCATCCTAAATTGAATGCTTTTGTGGGTTGCAAATGCTAGAACCAAGAATAGGCTTTTGTAAGATATGTTGTATGCCATGATTAGAGTAAATCTTTGAACCTATCTGAGGAATGGTAAAAACAACCTAGAGTTTTGTTTTGCCAAAAGCTAAAACTCTCTTGCTAGAAGTTCCTCAATGGTGATAAATTCCTACCAAAGCCAAATAAACATCCATTCATATATGATAAAGCCACCATAAAAGCTGCTTGTTTGTTTTGAGCTTTTCAAGCCCTATTGATCTGAGTAGAGAAACTTTTCATGCTTTTTGATCAAGATCATGTACACCTATATATTTATGTTATTCCTACTCTGGGGATATGCTACCACATATCCTTTCCATTCATTATTGCCCTATGAGAATCAAAGTTGCCTCTCTAGCTATCTTACATCAAAAAGAGAGGCATGGGCTATAGAAAAAAAATGAGAGAATAAAAGGGCAAAAAGCTCTAGTGTTCAGTAAAGAGAGAGAGAGAGAGAGAGAGAGAGAGTGAGAAAAAGAAAGTAGCCATGCCCTCTCAAACAAAATCTAGAGAAGGGAAACTTCTCAAAGGAGTACCACTTCCATCAAATATACCACACACATGCACATCTTGATCAATTTGTATGATTTGTTGCTCCTTGTGATCCAAGTGCTTAACTTAGCAATATATTCAATTCAAGTAAGCTATGCTTTTACCCCCTACCTTGAGCTCCACATAAGCTTTAGGATAAAAATTGAGGCTAAAATTGATGGCCTTGGTGAGGATTTCACACACCATTGAGTGACTTGAATGTACCATCTGAGAAACTTACACAAGTTTTCTTCTCAAAATCTGTTGAAAACCTCTAGGAAGTTTGAGCTAAACCAAAGTAGGCAAAAAGTATCTATCTAGCTACACAATCTTGCAATTGCTTGTGTCCAGGTGAAAGCTATAAGTCCCACATTGCTAAGACTGATGGTGAAATTTCTAAGCGCTAACATGTTCAACTCAACAGATAGTATTTGTTGTATACAAGTCTTTGCAAGGCGTTACATAGTATGCAACTCCTGATCCAACACCTATTCCATGCTAAACCCTCATCTTTGCTGAGCTTGTTGACGGTCACTAACACCCATTTTGACCATCAACATTCCACCCAAAAGCATGATACAGAGAGGTAAATCATCATCACATGTGTAGAATTTTGTTTAAATTTCTCCTAGTTCCACTTGTGCTTGTAGAACTATTTGTATGCAGGAAATATGACAAAAATAGGCTAAAATGGTGACAAACAACAACCAAGGAAACAAGTGGATGTGGTAGGGCCACCTAGGCCCATAGGCTAGTGCCGCCCGGTGCCGCCTGGCCCCACCAAGTGCCAAATTAGTACTTTGCCACGTCACTGATCTGTGGGAGCTCCTCCAGAAGCAATACCAAGCATTGATTCAAGTCAGTTCCAACCAATGGTCATGATGAAGAGGTCACGGATCCATGGACCCATTGTCATGGACTTGGAGCCTCACCAACTGACTTATCGGCCAAGTTTCACCATGTGTTGTCTTCACAACCGTCATTGAGGAGCATCCAGCACCCTTGGATGTAAAGGCGGTGCATCCAAGGGTCGGTCGATGCCCTACTGCCACCGCCCAGCGTCCTATGCCTCCACTAACCTTGCCACTACCTACAAATACCCCCATGCCTCTTTACACTATAAATAGAGGGTGTGAAGCTCGGTGGAAGGACGCCCCCATTCAATTCCAAGCTCTCCAAGCTTCTCTTAGCTTTCTAGCTTAGCATTAGCTATAGAGTAGTAGTCTAGTAGTGGAGTAGAGCAAGAGCAGGAGCTACTCTCAGAGTCCAAAAGAGTCTTCTAGGTCTAGTATAGCTCCTTTGTAATTCTTTCATTTTAGCTTTTACTTTATTCAGTATTTATTTAAGTACTTTATTCTAGTATTATTGCTTTGTTTTACTTTAAGTACTTAGTCATTAGTGTTCATCATTAGTGAGATTAGGTGCTTGTTGTTTGGTATTAGTAGCATATGTTATCTTATAATTTGTAGTCTTTCATTAGTACCGGTTCTAGCGTCTAGTTAGGGTGCTTTGATCTCATTTCATTGGAGCTCAGATCAAAAGTAGTAAGTTTATAGATTAAGCGTGGTGCTTAGGCTATAGATTACCTGTGGATATGGCTAGGCCTCTGGATAGATTGTGGTATGTGTCAACTGGTGACAGCCTTATCCATCCTCAGTATTCCACCATGATAGGTCTAGTTATTAAATCATAGGGCTCATGGCAGACCTTGTCTATTTAACTCTTCTAGTTGGTAGGCAGGCTGTGCCCCGAAGTACTATCACATTTCTCCTAGTCATTTGTTTACCCTTAGTTACTAGAAAGATAAATCGCTCACTCTCCCACCTAGCTATCTCTAGGTTAGCTTGTAGTTAGTAGTTTAGTTTAGGTAGTTTACATTCATCCTTCACTATCGTTCACCTACCAAGGATTAACTTTAGCCTTCCTTTAGTAAATCCTAGTTCAATTATAAATTCTAGCCTTCCACCTTCCTGTGGAATTAATTATAAATTCAACACTCAGTACTCACCGAGTGAAGTGCTACGCAATAGTTCTATGCGCTTGCGGAATCCTCCAATAGTCGTTAAGAAGTATCAACAATCGGTGGGAATGACAAATTCTTGTCTCTGTAGATAATGTTTCCACTTTTCAACTGCCATAATGAGTGCCAAAAATTCTTTCTCATAAATGGATAAGGCTCTGTGCTTCTCACCAAGGCTTTGCTTAAGAATGCGATGGGTTGTCCAGATTGCATCAAGACAGCACCAATGCCTTCACCATAGGCATCAGTTTCTACTATCTATGGGGCATTGAAGTTAGGTAAAGCCCAGACTGGCGTGGTGATCATGGCCTGTTTGAGATGGTCAAAGGCTGTCTGAGCTTGTGCTGTCCATTGAAACTGCTTGGCCCTAAGAAGGTTGGTCAGGGGTTTAGCAAGCACTCCATACCCTCTCATGAATTTCCTATAGTAGCCTCTAATTCCCAAGAAGGCTCTTAGTTTAGTGAATGTAGTAGGTGTAGGCCAATGTAACATTATTGAGATCTTCTTTGGAACAAATGATGTGCCCCAAATATTCTAGCTATGGTTGAGCAAAGGACTGCTTGAGATATAGTTGGTTGTCTTGAAGAGTTTGAAGTACTAGCTGTAGATGAGTATTGTTCTCTTTTTAAAGAGTTGCTATAGATCAATATATCATCTAAGAAGACTAGTACAAACTTTCTTAGGAATGGTTTCAATATTTGATTCATCACACACTGAAATGTGGTAGGAGCATTGGTCAGTCCAAATGCATTACTTTCAATTGGTAATGACCATCATGGGTTTTGAAAGCAGTCTTATATTCATCTTTAGGTAACATCCTAATCTGGTGGTAACCTGACTTCATATCCAACTTGGTGAATAACTGTGAGAAGAGAGTTCATCTAGAATTTCTTCTATGATGGGTAGAGGAAATATATTCTTGATTGCTAAACGCCAAGTTCCATCTTTCTTTTCGATTAAGAGCACATGGGAGGCAAATGGACTATGGTTGTGTGTAATCAGTCTAGCCTCTAGCAGCTGCTTCACTTGCTCTTCTATTTCTGTTTTAAGTTGTGGTGAATAGTGATAGGGTCTAGCATTGACTTGTACTGCTCTAGGGATCAAAGGGTATGGCAAGATCATAACTTCTTGCAGGAGGCAGTGTTTGTGGATCTATGAACAATTGCTTATACTGACCCAGGACTTGCTGAATACAAGATGGAATCTACGAAGTTGCATCATCAATATAATTCAGGGAAGATTCTATGGTAGTGACAATGGCAAAAGCCCAAGCATCATTTCCCTTGGTTGAGTTATACAGCTTAGTAGCTAAGATGGGTGTTGCTTCAAGTGGAGCAGGTAACAAGCCATGTAACTTGATATGTTGACCTTTGTGGTTAAATGCTAGAGTCTTCTTGTTCCAATCATAGGACATAGGACTATTTCCCCTGAGCCAATCATACCCTAAGATGGCATCATAGGGTGGCATATCAAGGACTATCATGTCACTAGATAATGTGTGACCTTTAATGTACCACTAAAGGTTAGGTACCTTAGCTATTGTTGTGAGCCAATGGCCATCTGCTAATTTGACCTTCCTTGGGGTAATTAGAACTATTTGTAAAAATTGCTAGCTTCACAAAATTAGCACTGATAAAACTTTGAGAGCTACCTAAGTCTATTAAGATCAACATCACCTTATCCTAAACCATGGACTTCAATTTGATGGAATTATAAATCTAGCCTCTTACTATTTTTAAGCTCTCAAAAAGCGAAACCAAACAAAGAGAAAATTGATTAAACGCTAAGTGCTAAGTGAAAGGATCTAAACAATGCCTAGAGGGGGATGAATAGGTGTATCAAAAAATTTCAGTGTAATCTCAAAGTCAAATATTAGTAACAGTCGGAAGTCCTGACAGTTTGGGCTGGAACTTCTAGTAGCTGGAAGTTCCAATACAAACAGCCGAGAGTTCTAACACTAACGAGAAATTCACTACAAGTGCTAAAATGAACTTTGAGTGCGAGACATCTTACAACCCCACTTCCAAGTGGTTTGGTAGACACGTAGGATAACTTTGTTGACCCTAAAACGCTCCTACTCTGTAGATCGAGTCCAAACCCTAAGAAGAGATTTGGGGAGGAAGAGAACTCAACAAGAACAAATATGATAGCACAAATCTCAACAACAACAAGCACGCGGTACACAAGGATTTATCTCGAGGTTCGACAACCCCACAAAGGCACTCTTATATCCTCATTGTTAAGGTGACTACAAAGGTCGGAGTCTCTTCCACCTCCTTGCCTCTCTCAAAGCAACCACAAAGGTCACTCAAGCTTTCCACTAAGAAATCAAGGGTAATACAAACTTTCTAAGGATCTTCCACAAGATGGAAGCTCTTGGGCGACGCCTAGCTAGCTAGGAACAAAGCTCCAAGAGTAATAGATGCAAATCAAATTGGCTTGATGAAGAAATCAAGTGCTCAAGCTTGCCAAAGTGATTCTCTCACTCAATCCAATCTCCTTTCACTTAAAAACCCAAGGGGAATTGAAGATTGGAGCAAAGGGGAGAGGAGAGGGGTGCCTTGAATGCTTTGGAGCTATTTTAGACGAAGGTTGGTGAGCAATGAGTGAGTGGGTAATGGTTAGAAGAGATGAGAGAGTTATTTATACTCATAGGCAAAATCTAACTGTTCAAATCTATGTTAGAAATTCTGACATAGATCGCCGGAACTTCTGGCTCTACAGCGAGCTATAACAGAACCATCCAATTTATAAAAGTGCAAGTACAATAGCAATCACCAAAGCGATCGAACCATCATACTTGAACCCATATAAACCCAGTAGTCCGATGAAATCACGAAGGATCTCAAACAAACTAACGTACAAACCAAGATCATACATGATTGAACACAACCAGTCACATGTTACAACAGTTCACAAATAGTACTCATACATCAGAGTTTCAATGAAGTTATTACAACCCAAATTTAGAAGTAGCGGAAGCAACATAGTTTTGAAACAACATCATGATAGTTCAAATACATAGCCAGCTTAGGATCATCTCCAACAAAATCACATAGATGAGATGATATAGAATGACCATGCCCTTGGTCTTACTCTCCATCAACTGCATGAGTTATGCAATGCTTGCAGTAACCATGGTACATCATGTCATCTGCAACAAATGGGAATAAACCCTGAGTACAAGAATGTACTCAGCTAGACTTACCCGTCATAAACCAAAATAATAAGACACCAAGGAGTATGCATGGCTTTAAAAGGTGGAGTTAGCTTGACAACATTTTGCATAAAAGCTTAAGTAATATAACTTGGAGATTTAGTGCCTCGAGCATCAATTTGAATACGTATTCGATTAAGCATCTCTAGATTAGCACCTGTACTAGAGCAATCACTTGATTAAGCTAACAAGCATTAGTAACCATATCCTGTATAAGAATAATTTGAGCATCATCATAACCATCAAGTTTCAATTAGTGCTTCTACGTTGTCACTGCTCAGTCAAGTTCTCACAATCTAGGAGAGACGGTGATTTGAATCGATTCCTACCCAGCTGGGGAATTTATCCCTAACACAAATCGAGGCACACCCCACGAAGGTAGCCTTAGGTCACCTTTGGTACAATTCAGGACTAACTCATGGGTCCAATCAGTGCCGCACCCTCAAAGATTCTACCAATCTACCAGGAAGATCGAAACCTGGTCCTGCCCTTAGATAACCGCCATTGGCTCTCCGCACATCCTTACTGCCTCCAGTGTGCGCACTTTCACTTATTGGGGCCTAGCCTAAATTGAGCTACTCGGCTTCATGATCGTATCACCAGATCCAGCCAACTAAGTGCTAGGCATCTGTGCAACATGACATGAGGACGTACAGCAAATCGGTCCTTAATAGACACAGGCGGGGATAGATAGGCACCCAAGACCTCCATGCCTTGTTGCTTCTCTATCACCATCCTACTCGATCTCCTTTATTCATTGACACATGGTTATATTCCAAGGCATATATAGCCAACCGTGATTTGTTATCAGCCTATATCATGCAGGTGACAGGTAATCACCTGACTTCTACCGACTAAGCATGGCTAAGCATATATTTGATCTTGGACCTACAAAGGATTCAAGATGTAAATATATTTGGACAAGGAAGATATAGGCAACAAGTGGTTCTAATCAATTCCTAGTACTTAATGCATCAACTGTTCACAACTGGGCTCAAGTTGATAGTTCAAAAACATAGGAGGCTTAGAATGCTCCGAGGCTTGCCTTTCACAAAGGTTGAGGGTTGGTGATCTGGGCACTCTAGCGATTGTTCACCATTGGGCTCACGTTCTCTTGGGGACTCCTATTGCTGCACTTCCTGATGCACTTCCTGGGGATCGGCCTCGTGCTCCAACACAGTGATTTCTTCCGTCGCACCTATTGCATGCATATGCAAAAAGTGAGAATCATGAATGCATAAGAAGGATCATGGATGACCTGTCATGATAATGGGCATGGTTAAATCATGACTATCATATTAGGTCATTAGGATGATAACAAGGTTAAATTCTTATTTACTGAGTAGGTGCATATCTCTTCTCTAGAAATTTCAAGAATCCACACTAAGTCCATTTCTGGACCACAACACAATAGTTACAAGTTTAGATCATAACTGGAGCTCCCCTCAACAAAATGTTATGATCCTAGACTTTCTGGAAAGCTCATAAAATTTACTACAACTTTTATTTAATCACCAAAAGCTGATTCAACTACTATCCTAGCCAAAACAGGTAAACTTTCTAGGTCTATCTAGAAATTCCAGAGAGTAAGCATTTTGGAAGACCAACTTCTAACAGCTATAACTCTCAAACCATTTGGCCTATTGCCCTGAAATTTGGAAACAAGCTAGATAAAGAAATTCCCTATAATTTTATTATTAACTATTTTTACAGCAAACTCCATTTTGCATATGCAAAACACCTAGCAACAGAATCTGTCCAAAATAACTTTTATAATTGAATTTTAGAGCCATAATATTTTACTGCACACAAGAAATCAAAATTGCGCACAACCAAAGGTACCAACAGTTCATAGGCATCATACACACTCTAAAAAATATGATGGTCAAGCCCAAATAATTTATTTACATGCCTTTATTAATTCATTTGGACACAAAGGTGAAATAAAAAAAAATATATCAAAACTACGCAATAAATTCTGAGAAAATTACAATAGCCTACATATGACCCCAAAAGTCAGTCTGTACAAATTTCATGCAATTTGGAAAAATATAGCCATCTCTACAAAAATGACAAGTTGCATAGGCTTATTTTAGCAAAAATAGTTTAGCCTAGTGAAAAGTGTCAAACAATAGATTTCATATTTTTCTTAGCTTTACCAAAACCCATTAACACTGTACAAAAATTTGCATGGCAATATGTTACTTATTTTTTCCTTATGAATTTCCTCAGAAAACACCATTTATTAAAAGATAAATAGAAAGACCCTACTCCAATCAAGTTTACTGCAAGTTCAACATTTTTACTAACTATAGCAAGTCAACATAAGATTAGCAAAATTGGAATCACAATTTTATCACTTCCTAGCTCAAGTTATGCATTTTACAAGATTGCAAACAATTTAAAAGCACTTATCTAGCTCCATTTAATTCTCCTAGAAAAATATCCCAAACAGTAGGTTTCATATTTTTATCAAATACTACACTTCATGATGAATCCAAAAAAATTTGGTTCACTCCATTTGGATATCTACAACTCTACTTATGAATTTTTGTAATATACATTCAATTCTATGAAAACAAATAAGAAATCCAAGACACACAGTGACTGACAGATGGGGCCCGCTGGTTAGTAGGACCCACGTGTCAGCGATACAGAAATAGAGGAGGTGCTCTAGCCAGCCATATCTCATCGGCGACGAGATCACCAACGATGATGGTGTCACCAAAGTGTTCCCCTAACCAAGCCGCGTTGGCTGGTGGCGAATACGCTACCTAGGGTTCACCGGAAATAGCTCGCCGATGGCAATGGTGCATGGCGGAGGTAGCATGGCAGTACGCCGGTGTTCTCCGGCCATCACGTGCTCCGATGAGATGCGCTATGGCTTCACGAGAACCAAATGAAGCTATCAAGGGTGGTTGGGGTTCCGGTGAGGCGGCGGTGAGCTCCGGTGAGATGCGCATCGAACTAGGTGTTGACCCAAAAATAAAAGTTGTTACCCTAGTCAAGTACTACAACTTTGCTTAACGGTGTACAGCCATGCAAATACTCTATGCTATAGTTCAACTTAGGTCAAACATACAACTTGAAAATGGTAACTTACACTATAACCATGACTTAGAGGCTAATTGGGTCCAAGTCATGAATACCAAAGTTATTCCATATGACATTATAAACATGTTTAAGGTACCCCTAAGGTCCCATAAGCATTTTATACATTGGTCACATATAAACCCTAGCATATGTAACACATTTATAGACAAACAAAGAAAATCATTCCTTTCTCACGTTGCATCCTGTTCACTATGGTTGTTCCACACCACTTTATAGAACTTAACCACCTTACTTCTAGTCACTCTCTCCATTTCTTCTATCACCTAGATAGGTTCTTCGTCATACATCAAGTCAGACTGGATCTTGACATTAGTGGGTTCAAGGGCTTATTCGGGCACACGAAGACATTTCTTCAATTGAGATATGTGGAAACCATTGAAGATGGCGCTCATATTTGGTGGTAGTTGAAGTCTATAAGCTACTGGTCCACATTGATCAATAATTTTGTATGGACCCACATACCAGGGCGCCAGCTTTCACTTCACACCAAATCATTGTACCTTTTTCATCGGTGTTACTTTCAAGTACACGTAATCACCAACTTCAAATACAAGAGGACTCCTCTTGTCTGCATACTTTTTTGTCTTGATTGAGCAGCTTCTATATGTTGCTGAATGATCCGAACGTGCTCCTTGGCTTCTTTGACAAAGTCAATACCATAATACCTTCTTTCGCCCAGCTCAACCCAATTCAGAGGAGTTCTACACTTGCGGCCATATAAAGCCTCAAAAGGGGCCATCTTGATGCTTTCTTGATAGCTATTGTTATAGGAGAACTCAGCTAAAGGTAGCCATTTCTCCCATGAACCCTTTAAAGATATTACACGAGCCCTTAACATGTCTTCAAGAATCTGATTTACTCATTCTGTTTGCCCAGCAGTTTGAGGGTGATAAGCAAAACTTTGGATCAATTTGGTACCCAACTGATTATGCAAATGTTCCCAAAAATGATTTACAAACTATGAACCTCTATCAGACACAATGTTTCTTGGTATCCCATGCAATTGCACTATGTGGGTGATATACAGCTCCACATATTGATGTGGGTGGTAAACTATCTGAACTGGAATGAAATGTGTAGACTTTGTCAGACGGTCCACAATTACCCAGATGGAATCATTACCCTTCTGAGTGATTGGAAGACCAACAATGAAATCCATGCTGATTTCTTCCTATTTCCATCCAGGAATAGGTAGTGGCTGGAGTAGCCCTACTGGCTTCAAATGAATAGTTTTGACTCGGCAGCAAGTATCACATCTAGCCACATATGCAGCAATCTCTTTCTTCATCTTTGTCCACCAAAACCAAATCTTCAAATTCTAGTACATCTTGCTAGTACCAGGATGGATGGACAATTTAGAAGAGTGTGCTTCATCTAAGATTTGGTTTCTAAGTTCTCTATCTTTAGGTACAACAAGTCTATCCTTAAACCAAAGTACACCTCTCTCATCTAATCTGACAAGTTTAGTCTCTTTTTCTTCCTTCTTTCTCTTGATATGAAATATGCCCACGTCGGTCTTTTGGAGTTCCATGACCTTAGCTTCAAGAGAGCAACTGATAGTGAGATTATGTAAAACTACATGATGCAGTAGGTTGAAGCCATCTTCCAGTAATGGTTTGCTATGATACTTCTGGCTCAAAGCATCTCAACTACATTAGCCTTGCCTAGATGATAATGCACCTCTAGTTTGTAATCCTTGATTAGCTCTAACCATCTTCTTTGTCTCATGTTCAACTCAGGTTGCATGAAGATGTACTTGAGGCTCTTGTGATCAGTGTAAATGTGACACACATTGCTAAGCAAATAGTGCCTCCAAATCTTCAAAGCATGAATAACTGTGGCTAGCTCTAAATCATGAGTTGGGTAATTAACCTCATGCTTCCTCAGTTGACGTGAGGCATAGGCAATGACTCAGCCCTCTTGCATGAGCACACACCCCAAACCAGTACTAGATGCATTGTAAAACACATCAAATGGTTTTTCTATGTTAGGCTGTGCTAAAACCGGGGCAGTGGTCAACAAAGTTCGTAAAGTGTGAAAAGCAGCTTCACACTCCAAAGTCCACAGAAATTTCTCATCTTTCTGAAGTAATCTGGTCATGGGTTTGACTATCTTAGAGAAGTCTAGAATGAAATGATGGTAATAACCTTCTAATCCAAGGAAACTCCAAACTTCATGAACCGAACTCAGGGCCTTCCAATCCATAACTTTTTGCACTTTGCCAGGATCTACTAAAATTCCATCTTCAGATAACACATGACCAAGGAATGGTACTTTCTTTAACCAAAATTCATATTTGCTAAACTTAGCATACAACTTATGTTCTTAGAACCTTGTTAAGACAACTCTTAGGTGTTCTTCATGATCTTCCGCATTCTCAGAATAAACTAAGATGTCATCAATAAACACCACTACAAATTTATCAAGTTCAGGCATAAACACCGAATTCATGAGACACATGAAATGGGCAAGAGCATTGGTCAGTCCAAAAGACATGACAAGATACTCATATAGACCATACCTAGTAGAGAAGGCAGTCTTAGGTATGTCTTCTGGCCTGATCTTAATCTGGTGGTACCCCGACCTCAAATCGATCTTAGAGAACACTTTATCCTTTGATAGCTAATCGAAAAAGATATCAATTCGAGGCAATGGATACTTGTTCTTGATCATTACCGCATTAAGGGGTCGGTAGTCCACACACATCTGCAAAGATTTATCCTTCTTTTTCACAAATATGGCTGGACAACCCCACGGTGATGAGCTGGGTCGAATGAGACCCTTTTTTAGAAGCTCCTGCAATTGCACTTTGAGCTTAGCTAATTCATTGGGTGGCATCCTATAAGGCCTTTGCGAGATAGGTGTTGTGCCTGCTAATAATTCAATCTTGAACTCTACATCTCTGTCAGGCGGTAACCTAGGTAACTCATCCAAAAACATGTCTGGGAATTCACACACCACCAGAATGTCATCAATAGTCACAGGCTGGATAGCATTAGCTACATTTTGGAGGTTAAAATTTCTAGGAAGTGGTACTAAGAAAGCATTCTTACTATTTGGTTCGCTTAACATAACCACCCAAGTGGAAGTATCAATAAGAACTCCATGGCCACTCATCCATTTCATTCCTAGGATTACATCTATCCCCAACCTAGGAAATACTACAAGATCTGTGGTATACTCCCGGTTGCTTATGGAGATGCACACATCTCTAACTATTTGGTTGGTGGAGATTTGATTTCTGGCTGCACTTATGTAGTAACTACCCTTATCTATAGTAACTACCCTCTGATTATGCTTATATACAAATGTTTGACTCATAAATGAATGTGATGCCCCCAAAATCAAACAAAACAACTATGCGATGTTGGTTCACAAGAAACGTACCCACAGTAACAACTTCACCAGTAGGAATTTCTTCAATAGTGGTATAGTGCATATGTCCCTGATTCACATTGGAATTACCCTGCTTCTAGTTGTTCATCTTGGGATAGGGGCAATTTCTTGCCCAATGGCCAGGCTTGTTGCGGTTACAACACGATAGGTTGCTGGGTGGAACATTGGAACTTCCTTGTCCTATGCTGCCCTTTGGTAGAGCAACCGAATAGGCCTTGCACCTTTTTCTGAGGTGGCCTAAACTTGGGAGCAGGTGGGCAAAACTAAGGTCTCACAGCAACTGGAGCTTTTGATAGAGAAGCGCTTGCTTCAAAGGCTTTCTTCCAATTCTTGGATGTAGCATAAATGTTGTTTTGATTGTCTTGAGTTAAGGCATCACTGACAAATTCATTTAAAGTGGTAGACTTATTATTAGCAAGAGTCTTCATCAGCTTGGGACCAAGCCCCCGCTTGAAACTAGAAATTTTCTTTGCATCGATGTCAACAAATTCTGTGGCATATCTTAACAAGTTGTTGAAAGCATGTAGATATTCAGTCAAGCTCTTGGTACCTTGTGTCAGCTTCATAAACTCAGTATGCTTGATACTCATAAGACCTAGAGGAATATAGTGTCCCCAAAAAGCAGCCTTAAACTAGTTCCAAGTAATGTGAGCATTCTCAGGCAGGGTGGCTCGGTGATGACTCCACTAAATGCCTGCAGGCCCTTACAACTGGTGGGATGCATACTCATTTTTCATTGGCTCAGTCAGCCTAAGCAAATGAAACTTTTGTTCAAGTGTGTTCAGCCATTTCTCTACTTGGAGTGGCTCTTCAGCCTCCTTAAAAATAGGCGGCTTGGTATCTAGGAACTCCTTGAAATCACTGTATTGGTTTGGCTCTGCACCCTGGCGCTGATGTCTGCCCTAGGCAACTTGCTGCGCCATGGTGCGCATAGCCTCGCCCATAGCACGTTGCCCTTCAGCAAGCATAGCCATCAACTCTGCCGAAGTAGGCGGTGGTAGTAGTGGCAAATCTTCATTGTCATGACCATTCAAGCCACTACCCCCGGCACCATCGTTCCCATTGTTCCCACCGGCTCCAGAATGGGTGTGAGGCATCTGCATAATTACAACAATAAGCAATTATTGATGATGTCAGAAAATTGGAGGAGAATTGTATAATTATGCCAAACTAGATTTACTGGAGAGAATATAAATTCAGACAATAAAATAGAGGTACAATAATTCATTTCCACAACCATCCATCACCAATTATATTACTTAACGCCATTCGCAATGCATTCCGTATATGCCAAATTGCTAGCCAACACAACGGGCCTTCATTAATAGTGCCACCACAACATGGATTACATGCAAGGTTTCAAGAGTACATCAAAGGGTACACCATGAGATCAAACTAAATTATGAGTTCATTACATAAATGATCGAAGATAGAGAGCTAACACATCTAACTAGATACAAAAGCTAAGCTACTCCTCGGGGTGTTCGGTGTCGACGTTAGACACCCATCACCATGGTCATCCTCAAAAGGCTCAATCACCTCATCTTTAGGCACGGCCTCGGCGTCCACCTCCATGCCATCATCCTTGGCAATCAACACATTGGGATCTTCTTCCACCGTTGGATCATTTGGAGGAAGAATTGGGTTCACCATGTTGAGACGATGAACATTCAGCTGAAGCTCCTCAACCTAGCGTATAAGTTCCTACTCTCTATGATCAAACTTCATTGCCTACCTAGCAGCCTGAAACACCATCTAGATTCTAGCTACCTCCCTAGTCTTAGCAAGATGAATAGCCTCATCTCTCTCCACATGGATCCCCTAAACCTCTGCTATGGCTGCATCCCTCTCAACAACAGCATGGACAAACTACCCCCTATGAGCTTCCAAGGCTATCATATAATTACCTATCTCATTCTTAGCTGCTCTAACTGCCCTTTGATGCCTATGCACACATTCTCGCATCCTGCGCTATGCAACCTATGCTCTTTGGAGCTCTTGCATATAGCTGATGTAGCCATCCTAGCGAGAGTAAATCATCTTCATAACAACATACATGGCACTCGTGGTAGCATTACTACTTCCTGCCCTTTCATCCCTATCTCTTACCAAAGCATTACCGCCTGGTTGGGTCCAAGTGGTTTAAGAGGGGTCCACTCGAGGAAAGGATCTGACAAGACCGTTGACAAGCTCATCCCCAAACTCCTGACATACCTCATTAAGGACCTCGAAAGCTACAACTTGGGCACCCTCCCAAGGTGTCTGTCCATCTGACTCCACACTCCAGCCTTACCACTGTGGGTGATTAGCATGGGCTAGGACAGTCACCCGTACATCATACCACTATTGTCCCTTAGTTACCACTTCACTCCAAAAGTAGCAAGGCGGTTCCGCATACTCGACTAAGTTCTGTACCCTCCACAGTAGGGTGGGAGTTCCAAACAGTGCCAAAAAGGTGTCGCTTGCAATATGGACTCCTGGGGCTGCCATCTGTATCAAAATGGTATAACTCCTATGAGACAACGCGATCATAGAAAAGGGTTACATAACATAATTAGAAACTTATAAGGGGAGGAACAATGTAATGATATGAATGAATGATTTATCATGATGCATGCACATTCCATACGTCCTCACAAACTTAGGAAAATTAAATTCTTAACGATATACGTGGTGGCATACATACGTTCTCTCAATATATTCATAACTAAACGAGCTACACGTTTTGTTGTTAGTGTAGCTGTAGAAGATTCATTTTAGCCCATCCCAACAATTAAATGTACAAGAATGTAATCTAGGCTCTAGGTTGAATATATGAGAGTGGTAAACTAAATACTTCCATATATATATATATCCATATATATATATATATATATATATATATATATATATATATATATATATATATATATATATATATATATATATATATATATTTCTATACCAAAGCTATCCGATGACAATTTATTACCCACAATTAAATACATACCATACACACATGCAAGCATGCATATACATTCGTATCAAAGCTAGCTCTCCCCGACCGCATGCTCACATCTTGCGGTCAAGCCACTCATTAACTTACCTTCTTACCTGGGTGTAGAGGCATTCGATCCATACATTACCACTCAAGTGAATGACATCCATACAATAGCATGCCGTATGGACAACGAAAGTAAAAACCCATCCCATGTTAGTACTTATATAGCCACCTAATAGTCCTTAACTGGGCATAATGGAGATGACCACTGGCATACTTTATAATTTTTTAAAAAAAAACATAAAACCTTTGTTTTAAATACTCATATGACAAGTTTAATGTTGAACCTTGCTCCGATGCCAGTTGTAACAGAACCGTCCAATTCATAAGAGCACAAGTACAATAGCAATCACTGAAGTGATCGAACCGTCATACTTGAACCCATACAAACCCGATAGTCCAATGAAATCACGAAGGTCTCAAACAAACCAACATACAAACCAAGATCGTACATAATTCAACACAACCAGTCACATGTTACAACAATTCACAAATAGTTCTCATACATCAGAGTTTCAATGAAGTTATTACAACCCAAATTTAGAAGTAGCGGAAGCAACATAGTTTTGAAACAACATCATGATAGTTCAAATACATAGCCAGCTTAGGATCATCTCCAACAAAATCACATAGATGAGATGATATAGAATGACCATGGCCTTGGTCTTACTCTCCATCAACTGCATGAGTTATGCAATGCTTGTAGTAACCATGGTACATCATGTCATCTGCAACAAATGGGAATAAACCCTGAGTACAAGAATGTACTTAGCTAGACTTACCCATCATAAACCAAAATAATAAGACACCAAGGAGTATTCATGGCTTTAAAAGGTGGAGTTAGCTTGACAACATTTTGCATAAAAGCTTAAGTAATATAACTTGGAGATTTAGTGCCTCTAGCATCAATTTGAATACCTATTCAATTAAGCATCTCTAGATTAGCACATGTACTAGAGCAATCACTTGATTAAGCTAACAAACATTAATAACCATATCCGGTATAAGAATAATTTGAGCATCATCATAACCATCAAGTTTCAATTAGTGCTTCTACGTTGCCACTGCTCAGTCAAGTTCTCACTATGCAGGAGAGAGCGATTTGAATCGATTCCTACCTAGCTGGGAAATTTATTCCTAACACAAACTGAGACACACACCATGAAGCTAGCCTTAGGTCACCTTTGGTACAATTCAGGACTAACTCGTGGGTCCAATCAGCACCGCACCCTCAGAGATTCTACCAATTTGTCAGGAAGATCGAAACCCGCTCCCACACTTGGACTCACGCCATTGGCTCTCCGTACATCCTTACTTCCTCTAGTGTGTGCACTTTCACTTATTAGGGCCCACCTAAATTGAGCTACTTGGCTTCACGGTCGTATAACTAGATCCGACCAACTAAGTGCTAGGCATGCCTTCAACATGACATGAACATCGAATCGGTCCTTAATCAACATAGACGGGGATAGATAGGCACCCAAGACCTCTAGCCTTGTTGTTTCTCTATCATGGTCTCACCCAGTCTCCTTTATTCATTGACACATGGTTATATTGTTTGCTAGCATATATAGTTAACCGTGATTAGTTATCAGCCTATATCATGCAGGTGACAGGTAATCACCTGACTTCTACCGACTAAGCATGGCTAAGCATATATTCGATCCTGGACCTACAAAGGATTCAAGATGTAAATATATCTAGACAAGGAAGATATATGTAGCAAGTGGTTCCAATCAATTCCTAGTAATTAATTCATCAACATAAAGGACTCAAGTTGATAGTTCGAAAACATAGGAGGCTTAGAATGCTCTGGGGCTTGCCTTTCACAAAGGTTGAGGGGTGGTGATCTGGGCACTCTGGCAACTATTCACCATTGGGCTCGCCTTCTCCTGGGGCCTCCTATTGCTGCACTTCCTAATGCTCTTCTTGGGGATCGTCCTCGTGCTCCAACACGGTGATTTCTTCCGTCGCACCTATTGCATGCATATGCAAAAAGTGAGAATCATGAATGCATAAGAACGATCATGGATGACCTATCATGATAATGTGCTTTGTTAAATGATGACTATCATATTAGGTCATTAGGATGATAACAAGGTTAAATTCTTATTTGCTGAGTAGGTGCATATCTCTTCTCTAGAAATTTTGAGAATCCACACTAAATCCATTTCTGGACCACAACACAACCGCTACAAGTTTAGATCATAACTAGAGTTCTACTCAACCAAATGCTATGATCCTGGACTTTCTGGAAAGCCTATAAAATTTCTTACAACTTTTATTGAATCACAAAAAGCTGATTCAACTACTATCCTAGCCAAAACAGATAAACTTCCTAGGTCTGTCCAGAAATTCGATAGAGTAAGCATTTCAGAAGACCAACTTCTAATAGCTATAACTCACAAACCATTTGTCCTATTAGCCTGAAATTTTGACACAAGCTAGATAAATAAATTCCCTACAACTTTGTTACTAACCATTTTGACAGAAAAATCCATTTTGCCTATGCAAAACACCTAGCAACAGAATCTGTCCAAAATAACTTTTATAATTGAATTTTAGAGCCATCATATTTTACTGCATACAAGAAATTAAAATTGGGCACAACCAAAGGTACCAACAGTTCATAGGCATCATACACACTCTAGAAAATATGATAGTCATGCCCAAATAATTTATTTACATGCCTTTATTAATTCATTTGGACACAAAGGTGAAATAAAGAAAATATATCAAAATTGCACAATAAATTATGAGAAAATTACAATAGCCTACATATGACCACAAAAGTCTACTGTACAAATTTCATGTCATTTGGATAAATATAGCCATCTCTACAAAAATGACAAGTTGCATAGTCTTATTTTAGCAAAAATAGTTTAGCCTAGTAAAAAGTGTCAAACAACAGATTTCATATTTTTCTTAGCTTTCCTAAAACCCATGAACACTATACAAAAATTTCCATGGCAATATGTTACTTATTTTTAACCTTATGAATTTCCTCAGAAAACACCATTTATTAAAAGATAAATAGAAAGATCCTACTCTAATCAAGTTTACTGCAAGTTCCACATTTTTCCTAACTAGAACAAGTCAACATAAGATTAGCAAAATTGGAATCACAATTTTATCACTTCCTAGCTCAAGTTATGCATTTTACAAGATTGCAAACAATTTAAAAGCACTTATCTAGCTCTATTTAATTCTCCAAGAAAAACATCCCAAACAGTAGGTTTCATATTTTTATCAAATACCACACTTCATGATGAATCCAACAAAATTTGTTTCACTCCATTTGGACATTTACAACTCTACTTATGAATTTTTGAAATATACATTCAAATCTATGAAAACAAATAAGAAATCCAAGACACACAATGACTGATAGATGGGGCCCGCTGGTCAGTAGGACCCATGCATCAGCAATATAGAAATAGAGGAGGTGCTCTGGCCAGCCATATCTCATCGGCGGCGAGATCACCGACGACGACGGTGACACCAAAGTGTTCCCCTAACCAAGCCACGTCGGTTGGTGGCGAATATGCTACCTATGGTTCACTGGAGACAGCTTGTCGGCAGCAATGGCGCACAGCAGAAGTAGCGCGGTGGTACGTCGATGTTCTCCGGCCATCACGTTGTAACACCTTGGGTGTTTAAATACTAAAAACAGGACATGTCATCATATGCATTGCAAGGCATTTGGTCATATTGCAAACTTTGATATGCATTCACTAAAACAAGTTTACAATTATGTTATGAGTGTTGCCTTGTATGGTTTGAATTGAGTTAAAAATTTTGTTTGGATTTGAATTTTAAAGAAAACTCTGATTTTCAGTATTTAAATCCTACCCTAAAAACTCATTTCAAAATCTAAGCACATTTTGGGGTTGAGCCTTAAAGAAAAAGTGTAGAGCTTGTCAAGTTATACAAAGTTTGTTTTTGGAGTTTTTAAAGTTGTTATGAAAAATTTGAAGTAATTTGAAAAGGCGTAATTCCTTAAATGTCCCCTATTTGAATTCAAAAGTTCATTTCAAAATGTAGACTGAATTTGGGGGTGGTTATAAAAGCAAAGTTGTAGAACTTTGGATTTTGAGCAACTTTTATTTTTGGAGATTTTTGAGTTGTTATACAAATTTGGGAGTAATTTGAATTTGAACATGAATGGCAAATCTGTAATTAAGTGGAACAGTGTTCACCACCTAAGCTACACCGCTGGTGACCTTCTGCTCGCTTCTAGGTGCGGCCGTGGCAATCTTCGGCATTGTGCTGGCACGGTAAAGACCGTGGCGTGGCTTCTCCTTATTTCTAAGCCAAGCTATTTAGCCTGAGCCATCGTCGTTTGTCCCCGCTCCTTTGCTCCGCTTTTCCCGATGTCGCCGATCCTCTCCGTCGAGCCCTCGCTGTCGAACCAGTGCCTGTGCCATCACAGCAAAGCACCCAATAGCTTCGCCTACTACTTGCACGCCTAGGCAACCAATTGTCATTGCCTGATTCTGCCGGGAACCGCCGCTACCAGCCTTTCTTCCTCGTGGCCGGCAGCATCTCCGTCGAGCACGTTTTGCCATGGCCAGAGCTCCATGGTCTGTCTCTGCTCGTGCTTGGCATGCCGCTAGCTCCGCCTTGTTCCCGTGATGCTCTATGACCAGTTGCTTGCTCATTTTGTTCATCACAGTCGCCTGAGCGCCACCGTCGTCGTGTTTTCACCATCGTGACCACTGTGAACGCCGCCCCGCTTCACCATTGCTTCTCCGGTCTCGCTATTTGCTCCAACGTGATCGTGGTGAGCTACTGAACCTTCCAGTGCCTTTTGTTTCACCGATTTCAGCTTCATTTCGCTGGCATAGTGTCGCCGAGCCACCGCATCCGCCATGGCCGACGTCAGCCTTGTTTCGTGTCATAATTAATCTTCGTAGTGCCTCAAATCGATGCGCCTAGTCATGGTGAGTGTTTTGGTACTTCGGCCGTCGCCGTTGGACTCACCATCGGCAAGTTAGCGTCGGTCAGCGTCATCGCCGTCATGGTCAAAGCCGGAGGTTGAAGATGACATGTGGGGTCACCTTGTCAGCGACTGTGTAGTTCAAAATGAATTTTCTGTTTTTCAGATTTGAATGAATAGTGATGTAATTTGTTATTTTTGTGTAGATTTATTTAGAGTTCCAAAAATTATGAAAATTTTGGTGTGACCTCTCTGTGATGAATACTATTTAGTAAAAATATGAAATGTTATTTTTTTGCACTTTTTGAATGTGATAAAAATTGCTCAATTTATTAATAAATGGATTTCCATGATTTTTCTAGGCTTATTTAATTGTCCAAAAATTATGAAATTTGTTTTGCCACTTAATTATCATGTGATGAACCTTTACTAAAATTTTGAGCTCAATTAGAATAAGTTGATTTATTTCATAATTCTTAATTAATTAATTAATTCATAAAAGCAAATAGTAACCTTTAATGATTTAGGTTTTGTTTGAAATTTTGGATTGAGTGATGACCTTGGGTCATTAGTTGATAATGATGCTTGGCAATTGGTGTATGTGTTATGAAAAAGATTTAGTTAGTTTGACTTGTAACTTTACCGCGAAGGAAAGTTGTATTCAAGTTATTAACTATTGCATCCATCATCGAACATCATATTTTGTATCTCGCATCATGTTAAACATGGCATTGTTACTACGTATAGTGAATGAAGGTGAACACGTGGTAGTTAATCAAGTTGCGAAGGAAGTTAATCCGTCTGTTGAGGTCAGATCTGATAATTGTGGGATGACTCTAGAATCCAACTTTTCCGTCAACGAAGGCAAGCCCCGGATGCATACAACCCTACCTTGTGTTTTACAAATTGATTTCGCTTTTGCTTTTCTGTACTGCATTAAGTGATTAGGAGTAAGTAAAAAACTAATTAGTGCATTACCAACGTTGCTTTTCCGTATCTACCTTGTTACCAGTTTCACGTCGTAAATGTCTAGTTATGCTTAGCCATGCTTAGATAGATCAAAGTCGGGTGATTACCTGTCACCTACAAGTTTTAAATGGATCATTGGTTACTTATATTATCATGTGATATGAGCATGTGGAGTAATAAATTTAGACCGAGCGAACTCGGTGTAGGGGAGCCATAAGACATGGAGGTCTTGTGAGCGGGTTCTTTTCGCCTGTGTCAATTAAGGCTTGTACCATTGTTGAACCGCATGAGGTGAGACTTTGTAGTACTAACCATATACTCCGGTAAGCCTTAACTTGGCTATTCTATCACGAGAATGGCTACTCGCGCACTAGGAGTGGAGAGATGGCGGGAATAGCGTGTACCCACGTGGCTGTGGGCTGGATTGGTGGAGTACTGTATTCTCGGGTGGCGCGGACCCATTCTTGTTTAGAGGATACGAGGGTAGGTTGATATATGTAAGTCGGGGACCTGCATATGTCATGTGGTCTGGAATTCCCAGTTGGGTTATAATCGGTTTGAATTGTCGTTGCTCCTCAGTTATGGAGACTCACTTCTCTGTTCATCATCATAGTTTAATAACTGGAACTCGAGTAAGGTTTGAGAAAAAGTTTGATATGAGGTTCATGGTCTCATTACGGATCGTGGCAGATTCATATATGGTTCTTATGAAGTTTTAAATGTTGATATAAAGAATTTTGTTAAAGAGCTTTTACGCAAAAGAACTTTGATTATTGCTAAAGCCATACCTTGAATCCTGGAGCCTACATTCCTGAGTTTATCAGTTCTTATTTCAGTTAAGTCTTGTTGAGTACTTTTGTACTTAGGGTTCATTGACCCTTGTTGCAGGTGAGCCTCATGAGCAGATCTATTTTGGAACGTGTTGCATGACTATTGTTCGATCTGATGATGAGAAGTAAATGTGTGGTCCTTGGGCAGGGCAGTTTTAATGTGTGTTTTGTATTATGTTATAATGCCACTCCACTATTTCGTTTTGTAATAATCATCGAACTTAGTTGTGAGGTTTAAAACTACTGTTTTATAAACTAAGTTATTGTAAGACTTCCGTTGTTTTTACTCTGGTGTATCTATTTGAATAAACTGTTGTAATATTGTAATGACTCTGTAATGTGATCCTGCTCGAAAAGCGTGGATGATTCGAGGTTCCCCGAGGACACCCGACAGACTTCTTAAGTTACCAAGAACATATGCATAGTCATCAGAGGTCGTTGGACAGTGACAGGTGCATGTGGGTCCTATAATTTAGGAGGTTCTGCCACAGAATGGTATCAGAGCAATTGTTACAAGGTTTTTGTAGTATTGTTTTACAAAAACTTCAAAATGCTTTGGGACAAATCTATTTAACTTGTTAATTTGGTCCAAATTGCTTCTGACTTATCTTATTTCTTTCTCACCATTCCTTACTTGATTAAAAAGGTTTTGTGTGGTGGAGTAGTAATCTTACTATGCCCTATATAAAAACAAATGTTGTTTATGTGCATTATAAACTTTGATGATTTTGTTCGTAAGAATGATTCATGCATCATAATTAATTCACTTGTTACTTCCTTCGCCTCTGAGTCTGGAGTTGAGTAGTGAGTCTGGTTTGAGTAATGTAATCCATCCTAGCTGCTCTTTATACTTTGATCAAATGGTCTTACTTGGATTAAATTGGCTTCCTACAGTATGGCTCATACCAAGATGATGCCCCATAAGTCCACTGGACCCAAAGGAGTTCCTCGTCACCAACTTGCCCCTAGGAATGATGGTGTTAGCAGTAGCAACTCTAGGCCTGATCCCCAGGCAGAGATACAGAGGATTTTTGCGGAGTTAGCACAAGCTACTAGAGATAGGGCTGTGGATGCTATACATGTAGGAGAATTATAGGATCAATTGAGGCGTCTCACCACCGCGCATAGGAACTGCGAACGTATGTTAGTTCATACGGTGGAAGGAAGGAATGAAGCTTGGCATAGGGAAAATATAGCTAGAGCTAGAACTCATGAGCTAGAATTCTATGTGGAAGATTTAGAAGAACATAATACTTATCTACATGAGGAAGTTCATAGGCTAAGCAATCTCCAAGATCCAAATCATGAACCCCAACCTGATGCGATGGACCCTGGTGTCATCCTTGCCGATGATAGCGAATCGGAAGAGGAAGAAGAAGAAGACCCTAAAGAATTAGTAATGATCGATGAAAGTGATAATGAAGGCGGTAATATTTCCAGAAAGGATATCGAGCCTGAAGTTTGAAGTAATCATGAAAAGGAGTAGAGTTGTATAATAGTTAGTTCTAGTTAAATTAAGTAGTCTTGTTTTGGTACGTGCGGGTTTGTGTTTATATTAGTAAACCCTATGTAATGTGTCTGGAGTAAGCTTTTGTTGCAATTCAATAAAGACTTGTGAGTAAAGTTTGGTTTGTTATGAGCAGATGCGTCCTACGTGGGGTTCATATATTCCTGGTACTTCACAAGATGAGAACGGTATTCTAGATCTGCCACCAGTTCCAACAAATCTGGCTGATGCTATAGCCGCACTTGTTAATGTGACAGTTGAAAATTCTTGTTTGCTTCATGAGATAGCTCAAAGTAATCAGAATCAGATGCAAGGAAATCGTGGTCGCCATCATAACCGGCAGGAGGCTACATGTGTTGATTTTATAGACACAAGGCCACCGGTGTTCACCAAGGCAGATGAACCATTGGAGGTTGATGATTGGCTTTGGACTATGGAGCAGAAATTTGATCTTATTCCATGCACGGAGTATTAGAAACCTGCGTTTTCCGCCCAGCAACTTCAAGGAGCAGCAAGTGCTTGGTGGGCAAACTTAGTGGCTATGCAACCAGCTGGCATTCCAATAACTTGGGTTGAGTTTCGTACTGCCTTCAGAGCCCACTATATTCTAGATGGAGTGATGGCTATGAAGCTAGATGAGTTCCTTGCATTGAAGCAAGGGGATCAAATAGTGATGCAATATGTGGGAAGATTCAATCACCTGTCATAATATGCATCTGAACATGTCAATACTGATGCCAAGAAGAAAAGGTGGTTTATGAGAGGTCTGAATACCAAGCTGCAGACAATGATAACTACTTGTACCAATGTTACTTATCATGAGGCAGTAAATATTGCAATTGCTTCTGAGGAAAAGTATCAGCAACATAAGGAGATCAAAAAGAAAAAGAGTGTGTCGTCTAGATCTTTTGGGGGAAATTAGAAGAGGCAGAGGGTGATTTATCATCCAGTAAATCATAATCGTCCTCCTTATCGTCCGCCGTAGTTCCAAGCTGGGCAACAGTCAAATGTCTGTCCTGCTATAACCTACCCGGATTCGCAGCAGACCAATGCTCCTGGTGGCAATGCTCCAACGTCCTAGGGTCACAATTATCCATGTTACAATTATGGAAGGGATGGTCATTTCTCTAGGGAATGTCCATATCCCAAGCAGGCTAATCAAAATTATTAGAAGGCCCCTGCCAATCAACAATAGGGTCAGACACAGAACAAGAATAACAATCAGAATGCTCAGAAAGGCAAAGATGAAAGGAAGATAGGATGGGTGTTCTATATTCAAGCTGGGGAAATTCTGGAAGGGGAGCCAGTGATGATGGGTATGTTTCCTGTCGCCAATCATCCTACAGTTATACTTTTTTATTCGGGTGCATCTCATTCATTCATCAATAGAACATTTGTGGTAAAGCATGAAATTTCAATTGGGGCAACAAAGGAAAATTTCTTTATACAGTCGCCCAGGGGACGTCTGTGTACTAAGGAAATGGTATACTAGGTACCCATAAACCTAGGTGGGCATATTTTTCCCACTACCATGATTATCCTTAAGGATCAAGATATAGATGTAATCTTGGGAATGAATTGGATGTATCAGCATAAGGTTGTTATAGATGCTTTGAATAGAACTATAAGGGTGAGTTTGCCAGATAGTAATTCTCAACTTCTCATCCAACTTCCAACCTTAAGAAGATCGGTGGGCAAAGTTTGTGCAACAGCCATCAAAGAGATTAGAGATATCCTGGTAGTGTGTGAATTTCCTGATGTGTTTCCTCAAGATTTACCCAGTCTACCACCTGATAGGGATGTCCAGTTTAACATAGAGTTGCAACCTGGAATAGCTCCAATTTCTCAAAGAACTTATAGGATGCCACCTAAGGAATTGGCTGAGTTGAAGACTCAGTTGCAAGAATTGATTGAGAATGGGTTTATCCAACCTAGTTCATCACCTTGGGGATGTCCGGCAATTTTTGTGAAAAAGAAAGATGAGACCCTAAGGTTATGTGTCGACTATCGTCCGTTGAATGAAGTGACCATCAAGAATAAGTATCCCTTACCTCGGATAGATTTGCTTTTTGATCAACTGGCTGGTGCTAAAGTTTTTTCCAAGATAGATTTGAGGTTAGGATATCACCAAATCAAGATAAAGCCTGAAGATATTCCCAAAATAGCATTTACCACAAGATATGGATTATATGAATACTTGGTAATATCTTTTGGTTTGACAAATGCTCCAGCTCATTTCATGTATCTGATGAATTCAGTATTCATGCCTGAGCTAGACAAGTTTGTAGTGGTGTTTATTGATGACATTCTAGTTTATTCCAAGAATAAGGAAGAACATGCGGAACATCTCAGAATTGTTCTGACCCACTTGAGAGAACATCAACTATATGCCAAGTTTAGCAAGTGTGATTTTTGGCTTAAGGAAGTACAATTTCTTGGACATGTCTTGTCAGCCGAAGGCGTTGTAGTTGATCCAAGCAAAGTGAAGGATGTGCTTGATTGGAAACCGCCAACCATAGTTCATCAAGTTTGGAGTTTTCTGAGATTGGCGAGGTATTACCGTCAGTTTATTCTAGATTTCTCTAAAGTATCAAAGTCCATAACTGAGTTGCTGAAGAACCAAGTCAAGTTTGTTTGGTCATCTGATTGTGAAGAGGCTTTCCAAACTTTGAAGAGACTGTTGACCACTGCACCAGTATTAGCCCAACCTGATATCGAGAAGCCATTTGATGTTTATTGTGATGCTTCAGGTATTGGTATTGGATGTGTGTTGATGCAAGAAGGCCGAGTCATTGCCTATGCATCTAGGCAACTTAAGCAACATGAAGAACACTATTTAACTCATGATCTAGAATTAGCAGCTGTGGTCCATGCTCTGAAGATTTGGCGACATTACCTGCTTGGTAATAAGTGCCATATTTATACAGACCACAAGAGCTTAAAGTATATCTTTACTCAGTCAGAATTGAACATGCGACAAAGAAGATGGTTAGAACTGATTAAAGATTATGACTTGGAAGTACATTATCACCCTGGTAAAGCAAATGTGGTTGCAGATGCCCGCAGTCGCAAAAGTTATTGCAATTATCTGGCAGTGAGAACAATGGGTTTGACTTTATGTCAAGAGATGGAGAAGTTGAATGTAGAAGTAATTCAACAAGGAAGTTTAACCAATATAATTGTTGAAGCCAATATTCGAGACCAGATTATTGCTACTCAGAAGGAAAACAAGGGTATAGCCCATATCAAGGAAAGAGTCAGGAATGAAAAGTGGAATGCTTTAGCATAGATAATGAAGGTGTGCTATGGTTCAAGGATCGCCTGGTGGTACCAAAAGTTTCTGAGTTGCGACAGTCAATTCTTGAAGAGGCACATGCTACTAGGTTATCTATCCATCCGGGAAGCAACAAGATGTACCATGACTTGAAACAAAGATTTTGGTGGACCAAAATGAAGATAGAGATTGCTAGATACATAGCCAAGTGTGATACTTGTCAAAAGGTGAAAGCTATACATTTGAGGTATGCTGGTGAATTACAACCATTACCTATTCCATCTTGGAAGTGGGAGGACATAAGTATGGACTTTATTGTTGGTCTACCCAAGACATCAAAGGGATTTGACTCAATATGGGTTATTGTAGATCAACTAACCAAGTCAGCACATTTTCTTCCAGTCCAGAATACATATTCCACTATCCAATATGCCAGGATATATTTAGCAAGAATCATGAGTCTCCATGGAATACCAAAGACTATTGTGTCTGATAGGGGTACACAGTTTGTCTCCAGCTTTTGGAAATAATTGCATTCTTCATTGGGTACCAAACTACTATATAGTATAGCTTATCATCCGTAGACTGATGGACAGACTGAAAGAGTCAATCAAGTACTTGAAGATATGTTAAGGTGTTGTGTCCTTAACTATTCCAATAAGTGGGACGAATGCTTACCTTTGGTCGAGTTCTCATACAACAATAGTTATCAGGAAAGCATTAGAATGGCTCCATTTGAAGCACTCTATGGTCATAGATGCAAAACATCCCTGAGTTGGTCAGAGCCTAGAGAAAGAAGGTTCTTTAGAGTTGACCTAGTTAAAGAAACAGAAAACAAGGTTAGGCAAATACAAAGTAATTTGAAGATAGCTCAATCCTGACAAAAGAGTTATGCGGATAAACGACGTAGACCATTGACATTTAACAAGGGGGATTTTGTATATCTGAAAGTATCACTAATGAAGGGAGTTAACCGTTTTGGTGTTAAAGGCAAGTTGGCACCTCGATATATTGGACCATTTCAAATTTTAGAGAGATATGGAAAAGTGGCATATCGCTTGAAATTACCAGAACATCTATCAGCAGTACATGATGTATTCCATGTTTCTCAATTGAAGAAGTGTCTCCAAGTGCCTGAGCAGAATGTAGAGGTTGAAGGAGTGGAACTTGAACCGGATTTGACTTATTCCGAATATCCTATACAAGTTTTGGATTAGAAAGATCGTGTTACTCGGAGGAGGACAATCAAGTTCTATAAGATACAATGGAATCAACATTTAGAAGAGGAAGCTACTTAGGAATTCGAAGATTACTTGTTAGAAAAATTTCTAGAGTTTCTTGCGTCTATATAGAAAAATGTTGGTTTTGCTCTGTTGTTGCGGACCATGTTTGTAAAGGAACCTTACCTGTTTAATGGACAAGTTTAGGATATTTTTGGATTGACACATTTCCTTTTCCATTACTTACCCTATGACTTTGAATCTCGGGACGAGATTTCTTTTAGGGGGAAGGATTGTAACACCTCGGGTGTTTAAATACTAAAAACAGGACATGTCATCATATGCATTGCAAGGCATTTGGTCATATTGCAAACTTTGATATGCATTCACTAAAACAAGTTTACATTTATGTTATGAGTGTTGCCTTGTATGGTTTGAATTGAGTTAAAAATTTGGTTTGGATTTGAATTTTCAAGAAAACTCTGATTTTTAGTATTTAAATCCTACCCTGAAAACTCATTTCAAAATCTAAGCACATTTTGGGGTTGAGCCTTAAAGCAAAAGTGTAGAGCTTGTCAAGTTATACAAAGTTTGTTTTTGGAGTTTTCAAAGTTGTTATGAAAATTTTGAAGTAATTTGAAAAGGCGTAGTTCCTTAAATGTCCCCTATTTGAATTCAAAAGTTCATTTCAAAATGTAGACTGAATTTGGGGGTGGTTATAAAAGCAAAGTTGTAGAACTTTGGATTTTGAGCAACTTTTATTTTTGGAGATTTTTGAGTTGTTATACAAATTTGGGAGTAATTTGAATTTGAACACGAGTGGCAAATCTATAATTAAGTGGAACAGTGTTCACCACCTAAGCTACACCGCCGGTGACCTTCTGCTCGCTTCCAGGCACGGCCGTGGTTGTCTTCGGCATCGTGCTGGCGCGGTAAAGACCATGGCGTGGCTTCTCCTTGTTTCTAAGCCAAGCTATTTAGCCTGAGTCGTCGCCGTTTGTCCCCGCTCCTTTGCTCTGCTTTTCCCGACGTCGCCGATCCTCTCCGTCGAGCCCTCGCCATCGAACCAGCGCCTGTGCTATCACAGCAAAGCACCCAACAGCTTCGCCTACTCCTTGTGTGCCTAGGCAACCAACTGTGGTCGTTTGATTCCACCGGGAACCGCCGCTAGCAGCCTTTCTTCCTCGCGACCGACAGCATCTCCGTCGAGCGCGTTTCGCCGTGGCCAGAGCTCCACGGTCTGTCTCTGCTCATGCTTGGCATGCCGCCAGCTCCGCCTTGTTCCTGTCATGCTCTATGACCAGTTGCTTGCTCATTTTGTTCATCACAGTCGCCTGAGCGCCACCATCATCGTGTTTTTGCCGCCGTGACCGCTGTGAACGCCGCCCCGCTTCACCGTTGCTTCTCCGGTCTCGCTATTTGCTCCAACGTGATCATGGTGAGCTACTAAACCTTCCAGTGCCTTTTGTTTCACCGATTTCAGCTTTGTTTCGCTGGCATAGTGTCGCCGAGCCACCGCATCCGCCATGGCTGGCGTCAGCCTTGTTTCGTGTCATAATTAATCTCCGTAGTGCCTCAAATCGATGCACCTAGTCATGGTGAGTGTTTTGGTACTTCGGCCGTCGCCGTTGGACTCACCGTCGGCGAGTTAGCGTCGGTCAGCGTCGTCACCGTCGTGGTCAAAGCTGGAGATTGAAGATGACATGTGGGGTCACCTTGTCAGCGACTGTGTAGTTCAAAATGAATTTTCTGTTTTTCAGATTTGAATGAATAGTGATGTAATTTGTTATTTTTGTGTAGATTTATTTAAAGTTCCAAAAATTATGAATAAATTTTTGTATGACCTCTATGTGATGAATACTATTTAGGAAAAATATGAAATGTTATTTTTCAACACTTTTTGAATGTGATAAAAATTGCTCAATTTATTAATAAATGGATTTCCATGATTTTTCTAGGCTTATTTAATTGTCCAAAAATTATGAAATTTGTTTTGCCACTTACTTATCATGTGATGAACCTTTACTAAAATTTTGAGCTCAATTAGAATAAGTTGATTTATTTCATAATTCTTAATTAATTAATTAATTCATAAAAGTAAATAGTAACCTTTAATGATTTAGGTTTTGTTTGAAATTTTGGATTGAGTGATGACCTTGGGTCATTAGTTGATAATGATCCTTGGCAATTGATGTATGTGTTACGAAAAAGATTTAGTTAGTTTGACTTGTAACTTTACCGCGCAGGAAAGTTGTATTCAAGTTATTAACTATTGCATCCATCATCGAATATCATATTTTGTATCTCGCATCATGTTAAACATGGCATTGTTACTACATATAGTGAACGAAGGTGAACATGTGGTAGTTAATCAAGTTGTGGAGGAAGTTAATCCGTTTGTTGAGGTCGGATCTGATAATTGTGGGACGACTCCGGAATCCAACTTTTCCGTCAACGAAGGCAAGCCCCGGATGCATACAACCCTACCTTGTGTTTTACAAATTGATTTCGCTTTTGCTTTTCTGTACTGCATTAAGTGATTAGGAGTAAGTAAAAACCTAATTGGTGCATTACCAACATTGCTTTTCCGTATCTACCTTGTTACCAGTTTCACGTCGTAAATGTCTAGTTATGCTTAGCCATGCTTAGATAGATCAAAGTCAGGTGATTACCTGTCACCTACAAGTTTTAAATGGATCATTGGTTACTTATATTATCATGTGATATGAGCATGTGGAGTAATAAATTTAGATCGGGCGAACTCGATGTAGGGGAGCCACAAGACATGGAGGTCTTGTGAGCGGGTTCTTTTTGCCTGTGTCAATTAAGGCTCGTACCGTTGTTGAACCGCATGAGGTGAGACTTTGTAGTACTAACCATATACTCCAGTAAGCCTTAACTTGGCTATTCTATCACGAGAATGGCTACTCGCGCACTGGGAGTGGAGAGATGGCGGGAATAGCGTGTACCCATGTGGTAGTGGGCTGGATTGGTGGAGTACTATATTCTCGGGTGGAGCGGACCCATTCTTGTTTAGAGGATCCGAGGGTAGGTTGATATATGTAAGTCGGGGACCTACATATGTCATGTGGTCTGGAATTCCCAGCTTGGTTATAATCGGTTCGAATCGTCGTTGCTCCTCGGTTATGGAGACTCACTTCTCTGTTCACCATCGTAGTTTAATAACTGGAACTCAAGTAAGGTTTGAGAAAGAGTTTGATATGAGGTTCATGGTCTCATTACGGATCATGGCAGATTCATATATGGTTCTTATGAAGTTTTAAATGTTGATATAAAGAATTTTGTTAAAAAGCTTTTACGCAAAAGAACTTTGATTATTGCTAAAGCCATACCTTGAATCCCGGAGCCTGCATTCCTGAGTTTATCAGTTCTTATTTCGGTTAAGTCTTGTTGAGTACTTTTGTACTTAGGGTTCGTTGACCCTTGTTGCAGGTGAGCCTCATGAGCAGATCTGTTTTGGATCGTGCTGCATGACTATTATTCGATCTGACGATGAGAAGTAAATGTGTGGTCCTTGGGCAGGGCGGTTTTAATTTGTGTTTTGTATTATGTTATAATGCCACTCCACTATTTTGTTTTGTAATAATCATCGAACTTAGTTGTGAGGTTTGAAACTACTATTTTATAAACTAAGTTATTGTAAGACTTCCGCTGTTTTTACTCTGGTGTATCTATTTGAATAAACTATTGTAATACTGCAATGACTCTGTAATGTGATCCTGCTCGGAAAGCGTGGATGATTTGGGGTTCCCCGAGGACACCCGACAGACTTCTTAAGTTACCAGGAACATATGCATAGTCATTAGAGGTCATTGGACAGTGACAGGTGCATGTGGGTCCTATAATTTAGGAGGTTCTGCCACACATGTGCTCCGGTGAGATGCTCTATGGCTTCACGAGAACCAAATGAAGCTATCAAGGGTGGTTGGGGTTCTGTTGAGGCGGCGGTAAGCTCTGCTCACGTGCATGGCCACATGGCGGCGATGGCACGACAGTGCGTGGCCGTGTTCCGACACCGTTAGGGCAGTAGCATCTAAAAGGTCACTGGCATGAGTTCCTATGACCTAAAGAGGTGACAAGACAAGAGAGAGAAATAATGAAAAGGCTCGAGCTTGCATTGGCCACGATGAGCATGTAGCTCGGCGGCGCTCCGGCGAGATCACTTGCGGCGGAAATGGCAAAATGCACTCCTACCTAGACTCGAAGTGCTTAGCAAAGGGGTGGAGGTTGAAGCGCAGAACAAGGCGGAGCTATTGGCATGATCGATTGGAAAATGGTGCGGCAACGACGGCGACAATGGCGAGCTCGGCGTCGCCTGGCGGTTGCAAGAGCGAGCGAGGGAGAGGAAATGAGCGAGAGAGAGCAGACGGGCGCGTCATGGCAATGTTGAAGCCTTCCCTGGCCAAAGTGGTGGGGCACACGCCAGCGTATGGCCACTAGATGGCGACCGCGGCCGGACGACGGTCGGCCACCACTGGCCTGCTCTGACTCGGCTTATGTCGTTTCAAAATGACTGAAACCGCCTCCTTCCTCACTCTCTTATCTCTCAAACCAGCGTGATTCAGCAAAAACTATAATAATCAAAGTTGTAGAGCTAAAAGTAAACTCCAACTTTGCTTTAGGGAACAACATCTAATTTGCCTTTTTTTCAAAATACAAAGCTCCAAAGTATGGTACATTGAAACTAAAAATCAGTCCTAGACTTAGAAAATTTTCAAAGTTTGAAAACAATATTTTATTGCTACTTATGAGCTATTTTTTAGCATACTATGCACCAAATTAGGTCTTGACCCAAAATAAAAGTTGTTACCCTAGTCAAGTACTACAACTTTGCTTAAGGGTGTACAGCCATGCAAACAATCTATGCTATAGTTCAACTTAGGTCAAACTTACAACTTCAAAATGGTAACTTACAACTTCAAAATGGTAACCATGACTTAAAGGCCAATTGGGTCCAAGTCATGAATACCAAAGTTGTTCCATATGATATTCTAAACATATTTAAGGTACCCCTAAGGTCCCACAAGCATTTTATGCATTGGTCATACGTAAACCCTAGCATATGTAACACATTTAGAGACAAACACATGTGATATAAGCAATCATAGAGATAAAATTTGAGATGCTCATGCTCATGAATGATCAATGATGCTTGTGCTCATGCAATGCCAATGCCAAATGCATGCTTAACACTAGGCTATTACACGAATAATATTCACGACACAGTCAACTGGGCTAGCTCGGTTATCGTCGGAACTCCTGGGATTTCCGACTTCTGTCGGGACTTCCGAGAGACAAACAAGCCTGGTAGCTAAGTCCTAAGGCGCTGGGACTTCCTGTGGAAATCAGGACCTCCGACAGCCAGGAGTTCCAGCTATCGCAGGGACTTCCGACTACTAAAATTCCGCAAACTACATCTAAGTGTTCGTGAGATGATTTTGTGTCTCTCTTTTGATTTTATTTTTATGCTTGAGTAGTCTATTTTCCTCAGACCACCTAAACTTGCATCCCTCTTTATAGTACGATGGCGCCTAAACTCAAAACAAAAATAAAAATGTTGGAGAGCGCTTTGAGTTCGTCCACCTTTTCAACTTCAAGAATTGAGGGATACCATTTCATCTTAGATCAACTCTTTAAAACTTTCATGGGACTAAATCTGCAATATATTTCATTAAGATCTCATTAGTCCCTAATTTGGATGTCATCAATACACCAAAACCCACATAGGGGGCAAATGCACTTTCAATCTCCCCCTTTTTAGTAATTGATGACAACCAACTTAGGCTTTTATAAGAATGAAAGAATTTAAAGCTTTTGAACCCCAAAATTTATGGAGAGGTCCCCTTAATATATGCAATAAACTTGAATTTCAATGATGATCATTTATGCATCGTTTGCATATATCAAGACAAAAGTTCCCCCTAAATCTTGCAATCCGTGGGGTGCAACAAGTGTGTGTGAGTAGGAGCATTGGTCAGTCCAAATGGCATTACTTTAAATTGGTAATGACCATCATGGGTTTTGAAAGCAGTCTTATATTCATCTTCTGGTAACATCCTGATCTGGCGGTAACCTGACTTCATATCCAACTTGGTGAAGAACTGTGAGCCAGAGAGTTCATCCAGAATTTCTTCTATGATGGGTAGAGGAAATCTATTCTTGATTGTTAGGTCATTCAATTTTCTGTAATCTACACAAAAACGTCAAGTTCCATCTTTCTTTTTGACTAAGAGCACGGGGGCGGCAAATGGACTATGGCTGTGTGTAATCAGTCCAGCCTCTAGCAGCTGCTTCACTTGCTCTTCTATTTCTGTCTTAAGTTGTGGTGAATAGTGATAGGGTCTAGCATTGATTAGTACTGCTCCAGGGATCAAAGGGTATGGCATGATCATAACTTCTTACAGGAGGTAGTGTTTGTGGATATGTGAACACTTGCTTATACTGATCCAGGACTTGCTGAATACAAGTTGGAATCTAGGAAGTTGCATCATCAGTATAATTCAGGGCAGATTCTGTGGTAGTGACAATGGCAAAAGCCCAAGCATCATTTCCCTTGGTTGAGTTATACAGCTTAGTAGCAGAGATGGGTGTTGCTTCAAGTGGAGCAGGTAACAAGCCATGTAACTTGATATGTTGACCTTTGTGGTTAAATGCCAGAGTCTTCTTGTTCCAATCATAGGTCATAGGGCTATTTCTCCTGAGCCAATCATACCCTAAGATGGCATCATAGGATGCCATATCAAGGACTATCATGTCACTAGATAATGTGTGACCTTGAATGTACCACTGAAGGTTAGGTACCTTAGCTGTTATTGTGAGCCAATGGCCATCGGCTAATTTGACCTTCCTTGGGGTAATTAGAACTGTTGGTAACTTTGCTAGCTTCACAAAATTAGCACTGATAAAACTGTGAGAGCTGCCTAACTCTATTAAGATCAGCATCACCTTATCCTGAACCATTGACTTCAATTTGATGGAATTATCAGAATGTGCACTGGAAAAGGCATGCAAAGACAAATGACAGAAATCTTCTGCTAGTGCATCTTCAACAGCTAGTTGGTTCAACTGGTTCTCAGTGATTTCCTCTTTGTCCATATCATTCACTACTAGTGCAAGGACCTGAGGTTTCTGTTTCTTTGGACATACCTCATTGTGACCAGGTTCATATTTGTCACCACAAGCAAAACAGAGATTGTTAGCCCTTCTATAGTCTCTCAACTATCTAATATGTTGAAGACTGGCTGTGTTTGGTGTAGTGGTGTTCTTTGCTCTCTACTGTTGTGGTCTGACCAGTGCTGGTCTATTGTATCTGTTTTTGCCCCTTTCCAGCTTCCTTTGCTGAATCTTTGCAATGGTTGCCGCTCTGTTCACAGTAACTGGTACATGGGGCTCTACAGTGGCTCGGATTTCCTCTTTCAACCCTTGTACATAAGTAGTTGCAAAAAAGAGCTCATCATAATGACAATTGTGCATGGAGATGTCAAACTGCAAAGATTAAAAAGCTGTTGTGTACTCTTCCACAGTTCCAGTTTGTTTGAGAGAGAGCAACTCATTGATAGCATTCCTATAAACATCAGCTCCAAATTTCTCTTGTATCACCTCACAAAAATTCTTCCAAGCAGCCATTTGGAGGCATTGCCCTCCAGGTGCATTGTGGCTGTAGTGACCTTCAATTCATCAGGAATTGAATAAATGGTGAAATAATTCACACAATTGTCAAACCATATCTTTGGATTGGTGCCATCAAACTTGGGAAAGTGAATTTTGGGCAGGCTGTGATGGGGTAATGCTTCTTTTCTTGGCTGATCTTCATATTGTTTGTGTTGTTTAGATGTGCCAGGCCTTGAATCATGCTTGTGTTTAGCAAACACATTCTGGAAATCCAATTCTTCCTCTTCAAAGACAACAGAAATAGCCTCAAAATGATCAGATGATGCTTCAT
The DNA here is from genome assembly GCF_019320115.1 of Miscanthus floridulus. Classification (NCBI taxonomy): domain Eukaryota; kingdom Viridiplantae; phylum Streptophyta; class Magnoliopsida; order Poales; family Poaceae; genus Miscanthus; species Miscanthus floridulus. The sequence continues at coordinate 9,312,645 of NC_089591.1, forward strand.
TCTGCGTTTGACGCAATGTCAAGTTAGCCACAGCTTGCCCATTAGCCTGCACTTGCTTTGCTATCATCTCTGATCCTCTTTGGTGGCTGTTAAGTCCTTTTTGATCTCCTGCTGAATCAAGCCGATATCATTCACTTGTGCAAAAAGCAGATCAAAGCTTTCCATCACCTGTTCCCAACAGCCCTTCTCATCATCTGAGGCCTTCGACATGGCATCGAGGATGAACTGCATCTACTTGTATGGTTTAGGTGGAGCCGTGATGACACAATCTGTAGTGAAAGCTGAAAGGTGGTGAAGCAATCGGTTTGGTGTACACCTCCCCGTGAACTTGCTACACCTCGTCGCCGACTACTCCTAGAAGTGAGGCACCACCAAGGGATTTTACACACCGACTGGCGCTGCAACCCGAGTGTGTGGACACTTCCCTGCTGTTGCCACCGCCTATGTTACACGGATACTTCACTGAAGCCGCGTATCGCGTATCCGATACGTATCGGATACGGATACATGTCCGATACGCCTAGGATACGTATCCTTCGAGTATCCGATTTTGTATTATTTTTGTTAAAATCGGATACGCCCACGGACACGTATCCTTCGTTCGGATATGGCCCAGCCCATTAGAAGCCCACGGAGACAGCCTCAGTCCCGCACGCCCGTAGTCACATTCAGTCCCATTCCCGCAGTCCCGCACGGAGACCTCACGGCTGCGCCCTTGCGTCGCGCTGCAACCCCGCTCGCCGGCTGCCAGCCATCGGCGACGAGGCTCCGCCTCCGCCTCTGCTCGCCGACGTCCCTACTCGCCGGCCGCCAGCCAAATCCTCCTCATCCTCCTCCCTCTCGTCCCCATCCAGCATCCAGCATCCAGCATCCACCGCCGCCGAGCGGACGGACGGACGGAGATCCGCTCGCGCCTCCGGCTCTGCTGCGGAGCGACGGACGGACGGAGATCTGCGCGTGCCTCCGGCTCTGCTGCGGAGCGGACGGACGGACGGAAGGAGATCCGCACGCGCCTGCGCGCGCCTCCGGCTCTGCTACGGAGCGGACGGACGGACGGAATGCGGAGCGGACAGACGGAGATCCGCGCGCGCCTTCGGCTCCGGCTCTGCTGCGGAGCGGACGGACGGAGATCCGCGCGTGCCTCCGGCTCTACGTCGGCTCAAGGTCAGTTCCCTCTCCTCCTCCACCGCGGCCCGGGTCTGTTAGTGAAATTGCTAGTGTACGACTGTATGCAGTTCGTATTGATAGTGTATGCAGTTCGAACTTCGTATTGATGAAGTCATGAAGTTAGTCTTATACTCTTATTGATGAAGTGTAGTTCGTGTTGCTTTGCTTTGCTTGTATGCAGTAGAGACTAGAGAGTAGATGGCGTCTGCAAATATGAGCAGTGCTAGTGTAGGATCTGTAGCCACAAACACAACTGACATCAAGGCTCCACTTTGGGATCATGTAACCATTCTGGAGAAGCCTAGAACTGGTGGAGGAAATGCTATGTGGCGCTGCAAGTACTGTCCAATGCAAAAACTGAGTAGTTACACTAGAGTTGAAGCTCATTTGTTGCAGAAGGGAGGAAAGGGAATAGGTAAATGTCCTAATGTTACATATGAAATGCTTAGTGAAATGAGGAAGGAAATTGAAAGGTGCAAGAATCTGGTGGAAAGATCCAAGTCAAGAACTGTTTCTTTGCCTATTGCTCCTTCCTCAAGCAATACTGCTGACAGCAACAAGAGGAACAAGAGGGGGCCTGTTTCTGCATTGGAAAAATCTTGGGCATTAGAAGACCGTAAGCACTTGGATGCTTTAATTAGTAGAGCAATTTATTCTAGAGGGGTATCTTTTAATTTTCTGAGAAATCCATATCTTCGAGAAGCCTTTACCTTTGCTTGCAGCCGCAACATGCAAGGTTATGTGATTCCTAGTTACAACAGAGTTAGGGAGGGGCTTCTGAAGCAAGAAAGGAGGCACATAGAGACTTTGTTGGAGAGCACAAAGAGCACATGGGCAGAGAAGGGAGTCACAATCTGCTCTGATGGTTGGTCAGATCCTCAGAGGCGACCAATCATCAATTTTGTTGCTGTTTCTGACAAGGCACCTATGTTCTTGAGGGCTGATAATTGTGAAGGACAGTACAAATCAAAAGAATACATTGCTGAGAAGTTGAAGGGTATAATTGAAGAAGTAGGTCGACATAATGTAGTGCAAATCATTACAGACAATGCTGCAAATTGCAAAGGTGCTGGTCTCATAATAGAATCTGAGTATGATAACATATTTTGGACACCATGTGTTGTGCATACCCTCAATCTTGCGCTAAAAAGTATATGTGAACCTAGAATAGGAAACAACCCCTCTGATGAAGAACTATTTGCTTGGGGGGAACTTGAATTTATGTATGATGTTAAAACTGAGGCTGCTATGATAAAGAATTTCATAATGAATCATGGCATGCGGCTTTCAATGTTCAATGAGTTCAGCCCTTTGAAGTTACTTTCTATTGCTGAAACAAGATTTGCCTCTGTTGTTTGTATGTTGAAGCGATTTGTTGAGGTAAAAATAGCCCTCCAACAAATGGTGATTAGTGACAAATGGAGTGTGTACAGAGAAGTCGGAGATGATTCTCCAACTCCAACAGCCCAAATTGTCAAGGACTTGATACTTAGTGATGTATGGTGGGACAAGGTGGACTACATTCTTAAGATTACTACTCCTATTTATGAAATGATTCGTATGACAGACACCGACACACCATGTCTTCACTTAGTTTATGAGATGTGGGATTCAATGATAGAGAAAGTGAAGAAAGTTATATATCGATATGAGGGCAAGCAAGAAGATGAGGAGTCAAGTCTGTACTCGGTTATTTATGACATATTGATTGCTAGGTGGACAAAAGGAAATAATCCACTTCATTGTTTAGCTCATTCACTTAATCCAAGGTACAAATTGCCATTCTGATTTTTCCATTGACTTGAATGATCAGTACTGATTTTTTTCATTCACTAAAATCATCATTGCCAATTGCAGATATTATAGCAAAAAGTGGATTGAAGAAGGTCCTGGCCGTGAACCACCCCACAAGGATAAAGAGGTATCAAAAAATGAGGATGGTTTGCTTCAAGAAGTTCTTTCCCATGCTAGAAGAATTGGCTAAAGTAAAAGAAGAGTACTCAAGGTTCTCTAGTAGTTCAGAAGAATTTAATGATCCTGACTCAATCTATGATAGATGGGCTGTTTCCCCTATGACTTGGTGGACAAATCATGGACAATCTGCTCCCTTATTGATGAGTTTGGCCATGAAATTGCTTAGCCAGCCAGCCTCATCTTCTTGCTGTGAAAGAAACTGGAGCACCTATAGCTTTGTCCATAGTGTCAAGAGAAATGCCTTAACTCCAGAGCGTGCTGAAGATTTGGTCTTTGTGCACTCAAATCTGAGGCATCTGTCAAGAAGAAGTGATGCATACAAGACAGGAGAGACAAGGATGTGGGATGTAGGAGGGGATTCTTTTGATTCACTTGGTGGTGTTGGCATTCTTGAAGTGGCTGATCTGTCCCTTGATGAACCTGAACTGCAAGCTGTGTCCTTTGGTCTGGATGAGCTGCCAGTTGATATTGTGGATGACAATGAAACAATTGAGGAATAGGAACTTGCTGCTGCATGAATGCCTTGCCTTCTATTAATTTTCTAAATTTGAGACTACTATATTTGAGAGTTGATGAGACTGCAAACCTTCTGTGCTGTAATAATAGTACTCTTAGAGTCTTAAGTGATTAATTGCAATGTTTTATTGTTATCACTTATCAATTTTAGAACATGCTGGCTGCTGCTGCATGAACTTGCTGGCTGCTGCTGCATGAACTTGCTGGCCGCTGCATCAATTTCAGAGTTCAGACAATAGGAACTTGCTGGCTGCTGGCCTGCTGCTGCATGAACTGCAAGGTGATGTATTGAACTACTACTGATTAGTGATTACTGAATACTCAAGTAGTCAGGTTTTAGTAATAAATTAATTGACAGTTGGTTACTTGGTTTTTCTGTGCAAATTCTGGACTTGGAGTCTTGGAGAACTCGAGAATGGACAATTGAAGAATGGAGATGCTTCCGGAGTTCCGGTCTTTGCTTTGGCTGGTAATTGCTATTGCAAGGTAATTTACTACTTTCACTCTTTCGCAATTTTAATATGCGCTATTATCTATATTTATTAAAAAACAGTAAAACGTATCCGCGTATCGGGTTTCTTAGAAAATTGCCGTATCCGCGTATCCGTATCCTTCCGATACCGATACGCGTATCCGTATCCGTGCAACTTAGGCCACCGCACAACAATCAGCGTCGCGAGACTCCAGAATTTTACATGGGAACAGTGTCCCACAACCCTTGTCCCGACTGATTGTTTGTTGAGATAAGTTGGGGAGCAGAATTAGAGGCCGCTCACCCTGGTTCTCGCCTCCTAAACCGAAGTGTTTTTTGGTGTAGTCCTCCGGTTGAGCTTGTTGACGAAGATTGAACGGATCCGAGTGGTGGTGGTGAATTGGGGCCAGTAATGGTGGATCTGGATGGTGGTGGTGGTGGATTGGGGTTGGTGGTGGGATTGGGAACGAATCTTCGAGGTAGGCAACACCGAGACCGCTGCTGACCTAGTTCCACCAAGAGTGGACCTACGGGACCTCCGATCGAACACCTTGCGGGTGTGGATGGAGATCGACCAGCCACCCAAAACTACCCGGGAAGCACTGCCAAGTGAGAGAGATCGTACCCGCGATGGTGGTGGTTGAGGGTAGGTTGACCGCGCCAAACTCAGGGAGCCGCCGTCGCCGATAACTGCCGCTGGAGGAGAGCTAATGATGCCCACCGCCCACGCCGAAGAAAGGCTGTCTCTGATACCACCTGTCACGCCCCATGGCCGCCGGCGATCGCCGTCGTCGACGTGAGGAGATCAAGAGTGATACACAAGAGATGGGAAACGGAGGAGTTATCTTCCTCTGTCCGAGTTTGTTTTCAGATATGCAATAGTTGCCGCATACTGCTTACAGCAGGTTTAATATTGGGTCTGGCCTATGGCCCACATGTAATAGAAACAAAGTATAGCATAGAATAAAATGACGTTTTCACTATGATAGAAACGTAAAGCTTCTTGATGCCTTGTTCACTCCTCTGGTTCAGGTGTCCTGACACCACCATGAGCTGTTTCAGCACTTAAATAAAAAGGCATCCCTCCTCTGTACTAGTACTGGTACTAATGTTTAAGACCCCAAAAGCACTGGCAAGGGTCAACAGATCCAGAGAGAAAGAGGCTGTTTGGCTGTGCAGCCAGGCAAGGTTGCCTGCCAGGTAGCAGCCCCCAGGCGCCTGATTTCGTCTGCTCGTGGCCAGGATCTACCATCCAAACAGGCTCGAACACAACACATACACTCTGCTATCTTCCTTTCTCTCTGTGCTTCCATTCTCCTTCTGCTTCCATGTTATTCAATCTATCAACACCAGATCGACAACCATGGTTGGGGCTTCCCAAAGATTTCTAAACCAGAATCAATCTATATGGATTGTGGCTGCTATATACTCCCTCCGTTTCAAAAAAAAATGATGTTCTAGGATTTTTCAGACAGATTAGTGGAGGTTAGAAATGTCCCTATTACCCTTAGTTTGTTGGAATTGATTCCCTTAAAAAAGGGGATGTGCCATTGTTTGCTTGCCCTGCGTGCCAGCGTGCAGCCTTCCGCTGGAGGCAACGAGTACAGGCGCGTATGTATATGTAATTTGGCGGCAACATTAATTTGTCTGCACTAATGCTCTTAGGCCCAAAATTTGAAGACCAAATTCCCCGTACACTTTTCCACTGGCGCCAATAAATTTTGCTCTGGCGGCAATAGCTTTTTCAATCCACAGCCTATAAAGCAAGTCCAAGACCCACATGTAACCTTTAATTTTGCAGCTGCTCTGGACATCAAATTCATGGCCATAGATCTGAACCAAGTCCCAGAAGATGGGGAAGGAGAACCATTACCTGATCTCAATAATGCTCCAGATCAGGCCAATGATGAAGGTCAGGAAGATGAACATACTGCAGGTAGAGTTTTACGTTTTTTTTAATCTGTGACATTACCATTACCATTACCATCCCTTTTACCGGCATCGTTGCATGACAAAGGTGATATTTAGATCTAGTGACTAAAATTTAGAAGGTGTGTCGGGAGGATGTTGCATGAGGTGTTTGGATACTAATAAAAAAAATAAATTACATAATCCGTCGGTACTCCAAGAGACGAATTTTTTAAGCCTAATTAATCCGTTATTAGCACATTTTTACTGTAGCACTACGTTGTCAAATCATGGCCTAATTAGGCTTAAAAAAATCGTCTCGCAAATTAGTCTCAAACTATACAATTAGTTTTGTAATTAGTCTATATTTAATACTTCATGCATGTGTCCAAACATTCGATGGGACAACGACTAAAATTTAGGAGGAGCAACCAAACACCACCTAAATCATATTGCATCCCATCTACCAGGTGTACAGAACGCTGACCAAGATGGACAGCCACCTGTCAATCAATCTGAACATCATTTCGACCTCAATCGGCGTGTTCGGATGGTTCACCGCACCGTGAATTTCGGATGGTTTCGGATGATTCAATAGTGTTCTGTGAGAGACAATAAGCTAAAACAAGCTAAAAGTAGTATAGCCGAACACCCCGAATATTAATGCATTCCAGGAAGATGTACCTGCTCATGATGAACACGAAGGCATCAATCCAGGTAAGTCCAGTATGCAACCCCTGTGTACTCACCAAGAGTGTACCTTGACCTAGTTATATTACTGCTCATCCAAATAACTCACCAATAGTATTTGTTCCTCAGACTTGGAGGACTATGGGGTGTATGCTAATGGTATTGATGATATACACTTCGATCTTGATGAGTCCTCTGACTCGGATGACGAAGATTATGAGGTTGATGTCTAGTCAATGCGTCATAATTATTTGAAAGCGAACGAACGGCAACAGATATATGAAGTTTAATGTTAGCAGCCACCACTTGGATGTCCAGTTAATGCGTCATAATTATTTGAGCTAAGCAAGCGTGCGAAATTACCTAAGAGCATCTCCAAGAGTTTGCTATCTCAACTTGGCATTCATATAATTTTGGCAAAACAAGAAAAAATAGACTCCAACAGTTTGGTAAAACAACTTGACATCAATAGCAACTTGGCAAATCTTCCCTCCGCGCGCGCAAATATACGCGCGCGTATACGGCTTGGCATCCAGGGCTCTTCGTTTCTTAGCGGGGCTCTTCGTTCGCTTAGCGGGCCTCTTCGTTTTGTTAACGAGTTTTTTTATTTTACCAAGTCAAAAATGCCAAACTCTTAGAGATGGATTGTTTTTTTACTTGACATATAATTTTGGGAGTTGGCAAATCACAAGATTTATCAAGTAAAATTTGACAAACACTTAGAGATGCTCTAAGCAAGCCACCACTTGGGTGGCTACAAAGTTTAATGTTAGCAGGCAGGTTGGGGGCGGCAGTGGGCTCCACCGAGGTGCCGAGCTCGGCAGCCATGGCGCCCAGGCAGAGCCAAGGAGCCCGTGCATCCTGCTGTGTGGGGGTTCGGACTCCGGCAGTGACTTCCCCAACCTCACAGTAAGTGCTCTTATTTTTTGGTTCTTCATGCTTAGTTCATCTAGTCTGTAACTCTATACTCAAAGCTACATACCTGAGTGCTCTTGATGTGCAGGTCCTTGTGTTAGGTCTTGTTTAGATTGCAAGTTTTTTCACTCTCTTTCCATCACATCAAATTTTTGGACACATGCATGGAGTATTAAATGTAGATAAAAAATAACTAATTACACAATTTGATTGTAAATTACGAGACAAATCTTTTGAGCCTAGTTAGGCCATGATTGAACAATAATTGTCAAATACAAACGAAAGTGCTGCAGTGCCAAATACTGATTCCTAACATCAATCTAAACAAGGCCTTAAAGTTTTAGCCAAGGTCAGTATTTTTTATGAGTAGCACTAAAGAAGGAATGAGTTGGCACATCTCTCTTAGCCCAACATATTATTGAGCACCTGATTGTTGTGCTCAGAGGTCTTCTCCATGGAAGGTGCTTTGTGTTCTTGGTAGAGGGAAAATGAAATATTCTTTGATGTGCCTGTGAACCCCACCTTAATCTTGATGATGTTTAGCTCGAATCTTAGGCTTATTTTCCTCGGACACTGACTCCTTCCCCTGTAGGTCTTGATTGCTTCAAATGTGCTTTCTGATTTGCTTGCAAGCACTTGGGATCTTTGGTGACTTCCTCTCCTGGCCAGCCCCCTTCCTCCTCGCCCCTTGTCGCTCTCCATGGTGATCAGGTCACCATACTGTGCTGGTGTGTGATGTTGGTGCTTTCTGAAGCAAGGAGTGGATGAGTTGTTTTTCTAGAGGTCTCAGTCTTGAGTGGACAGCAAGAACCAGATGACTACTCTTGGATGGAGGCAAGGCTCCTTTCACCTTTACTAAACCCTTTTTCTAAGTATCTTCCTCCATCCCTCCTATGATATTTTAATCCCAGTCATGGCAAGGAACCTCACTGTGTGCCATTGAGCTGCTAATACTGGATTGGATTACTCCAATCTAGAAGGAATGACTACACCTCATGTGTACTAACTAGGTAATCTGTAGCCATAGTGTTATATGTACTAGTGTACTTATAATGTAAAAGAAATGGTGGTCTGAATCTTTTTGTGGAGTGAACTTAGTCTTCTAGTGTGTCTAAACACCATCAAAATTTAATAATTGATTTATATATTTTTAATATCAATGTGCACTAAATTGTCCAACTTGTTGTAATTAATATCAATGTGCACTAATAGCGACAAGTTAGGTGAGAGCTGACATGAGCATGTAACTACTACCCTGTTTATTTAGACTTTCTTTCTTTGCATTGTTAATAATCAACTGGTCCTTCCGTCACCATCCGATGAATCACCAAACATTGCCGACTACTAGTGAGTAGTCAACGAGGAACCACGAGAAGCAACAAGGCTGTTCTCGTATGAATAGATATATATATATGATAATAATATAAGATACACCATATATAGGTAGTTAAGTAGTTACCATGAATAACAATATTTCTCATTAACTCAAAAAACAAATTACAAATCGAAATTACTAGTGTCCGGACATCCGGATGCAAATAAATACCGGACGCTGTGTTAACCCACCTCCATGATTAGAAAATTATCTCCGCCCGCACACTTACCACGTCGCGCATGCACCCGGCCTTCTTTTCCATCATGTTCCATGGGCTCGCCTCGTTCAGCTACGGTGGAGCACAACTGTGCATCAACCTACAACCTCATGTTGCACTGCCCAAACATGGTAGAGAATAGAAAGAAGAGGGATATGGTTGCAACATTAAAACAAGTTGCTGCAACATCTTGAATCATCTTATAAAACAACTTGAGAAGACCTGCTGCGACATTAAAAACAGTTGTTGCAACATCTTGAATCATTTTATAAAACAACTAGAGAAAACCTACAACAACACAATAGAGAATGTTTCAAAAAAAAAACTAGGTCACTTGTTCCATCAAAAGACATACAACTGCAACATTGAAAAACACATGTCTATCCCCATCTCGATCTCGACCAAAACAAACTTAGCAAAGGCCAAAGAAAAGTCATTTCAACAAGACCAACTTATTGTTGGGACCTATGTCTATAATTACCGCAATATCCCAAAAAATGCATCTAGAACAGAAACATATTAAAATCTGCTTATTATGCGGTGCAACATCCCGAATGAGTATATGCAATGGCTCCAAAAAGATCAATGCAACATAAAAAAAATTAAATGTTGCAACATCACAAGAATGAAGGATCCACTAAAACTGAAACAGATCTTGACGATGAGGAGCTCTGCCCTGGCCACACTCCCATCACCCTCCGGTCACCGTCACACCACTGTCTAACTCTTGCTCCTTGCCCACAAACGTGTCAGAGCCTCATGCTCTTCCAACGTAGCAATAGAGATCCATCCAATAGTAGGAGGGAGGAGGGGCTAATCTCGAAATCAGAAGGGCACGGGGCTCGCCCTGTGGGCTGGAGCTCGTCGGCACCGGCGCTGCCCATGTCCCTGTCTCACAACGCTCACTTCTAGGCTTCACCACATTGTAAGGTCGAGATGGCGGACTAGAGGGGGGGTGAATAGTCTTTTCTAAAATTAATCGCGTTGACTAACCGAAACAAGTGCGGAATTAAGACGATCGGTCTAGCCAAGACTACACCCATCTATCTATGTTCTCTAGCACCTTCCAAAGATACTAATCAAGCAAAAAAGGTGCCGGGCTAGCTAGAGCTCACATAACCAATTCTAGGAGCAAGGTCACACAAACCTATGCCACTAGTACTTTAAGCAACAAGGGAGCTCCTACACATGCTAGTAAGTAAAAGCACAAAGCCAACTAAGCTCACTAGCAATGCTCAATAACAAGGCAACCAATGCCAAATTAGAGAGCGCAATTACTTAGCTACACAAACTAAGCAATGTGACTAACAAGGTTACACAAACTAAATTAGCCACGCAAGGGAGCTACTTCTATGCTACACAAGCAAGAAGGTAACTAGTAAGCTACACAAGCTAACTAATTACAAAGGCAACAACACAAGCTTAATGTATATGAAAATAATCACAAGCTTGTGTAACGAGGATGCAAACCTACGGGAAGGACAAGATTGACACGATGATTCTTCTCCCGAGGTTCACGTGTTTGCCAACACGCTAATCCCCGTTGTGTCGACCACTCACTTGGTGGTTCGGCGGCTAATTGGCATCACCCGCCAAGCCCGCACGTCGGGCGCCGCAAGAACCTACCCCGAAGGTGAGGGTAGCTCAATGACATGCTTTACTAAAGTTGCTCTTTGTGACTCCCACGGGACGAGCACAATGCCCCTCACAAGCTCTTCTCTGGAGCGCCGCACAAACTTCTTGCGGGCTTCGACGGAGACCACCACCAAGCCGTCTAGGAGGTGGCAACCTCCAAGAGTAACAAGCACCACCGGCTTGCAACTCGATCACCTAGTGCCACTCGATGCAACCTCATGATACAATCGCACTAGAATCGCTCACTCACACAATCGGATGATCACTATTAAGTATGTGTGAGATGGAGGGCTCCCAAGCACTACTACACAAGCCACCAAGGCTCTAGTGTGCTCTTCTTGCGGCCCAAGGCTGACCATGGCTTCTATTTATAACCCCACGAACAAATAGAGTTGTTACCCCTTCACTGGGCGTTTTTCGGGTCGACCGGACGCAGCACCGGACGCTGCACCGGATGCACCGATCACGAATACCAGACATGTCTGGTCGCTATATCGGATATGTCCGATAGCTGTCTGACTGCCACATGTCCTACCATTGCCTCCAATGGCTCTCTGACAAGACGACCCGACGTGTAACACCGAAACGACCGGACGCTCAGCCGCTGTGTCCGGTCGAGTCCAGTAAGCCTCCAGGGCCGACCGAACGTGACTGTTAGAAGCTGACCGGACGCTCAGCCTCAGCGTCTAGTCGAGTATAGTAAGCACCCACTGACGACCGAACGCTGTCAGCGTCCGATCGACTGCTCTGTCAAACACTGCTTTTTCTGATTCACACCAGACGTGTCCGGTGTGGCGACCGGACACGTCTGGTCGCTGAGTACGTCGCCAAATACCAGACGTGTCCAGTCACCATACCGAACGCGTTCGATCACTCTATAACTAGCGCGACTAACTCGTTTTCAACTCTATCTTCTTCACCCTTGCTCAAATGTGCCAACCACCAAGTGTATCACCTTATGCACATGTGTTAGCATATTTTCACAAACATTTTCAAGGGTGTTAGCCACTCAACTTGCCACGCCACTCGATCCTAGCGACGATGCAAAGTTAGATCACTCGAGTGGCACTAGATGACCGATATGCAAACAAGTTTGCCCCTCTTGATAGTATGGCCATCTATCCTAAACCCGGTCATAAACTTCTCTACACACCTATGACCGGTGAAATGAAATGCCCTAGGTTATACCTTTGCCTTGCGCATTCCATTCCATCTCCTCCAATGTCGATGCAACACATGCACCAACACGATCAACAATGATATGATCCACTTCATATCATCATGTGATCATATTGGTTCATCGATCTTGACTTCACTTGCTTTTCACCGTTGCCTTCGTCCATCGGCGCCAAGTCTTGCTCAAGCTTCACCGCCACGCGGTCCATTGCTCCAAAGCCTCCGACTTGCCCTTCAAGCTTGCAACTGGTCCATCAAGCCAAGTCTTGTCTTGATCTTCTCCACCTTGATCACATGACTCAATGTCATGTCTCATGTGCAATGAGCTCCTTCATCTTCACATGTGTGAGCTTTGCAACATCTCCAAGCCATTTTCACCTTCATGGCATATGTTGCTCACACACATGTACCTGTGGACTAATTACCTGTGTATCTCACATAAACACAATTAGTCCACCTAGGTTGTCACTCAGTTACCAAAACCACACAAGGACCTTTCAATCTCTCCCTTTTTGGTAATTGATGACAACTCTACAAAGATATGGAAATTAAGCTCTTTTGGATTCATGTTGCTTGCCCAACCAATTTTACCATGTGAAAATGATTTTGGACAAATACCACAAACCCGAGATGGTAGTGTTAGCCCCCCCTACATATGTGCTAGAGTGTTTGATTTGAAACTCGCACATATGCATAGATTAAAATTGTGGGAGAGTAATTACTACCAGATGATGCTATGGTGTATAAAGTAAACCTTTGAAGCGTGTTACCAATCGGAGTTGCACCTTGAAGTTCATCCTTAGCACCATGGTTAGCTAGATATCACTTGGCAATAAAAACACTAGATACCTTGTGAGATCAACATTAAAAGCAAGGTACTATCATTACTTGAAAAGCATACCAAGTGTCTAGCTATCATCCTATGCATGCTAGTTATCAAATCATCATTCAAGTTCTACAACTAGCATACACCACACAAGCATGCATATTGAATTTGAAAACTTATGCAATGCAAGCAAGCACATGAATATGCACATATCAAATGCAATCAATCAAAGTTCATGAACTTGCTCCCCCTTCTTGTGTGCTTCTCTTGTCCAAGAATTTTGATCCATCTCTTTTCTTCAATACTGCTCCCTCTTTGTCCATGTCCATGTCCAACCTCTACTTCTTCTTTGAGCTTTTATATCTTATCTCTCCCCCTTGTACAATCTCAATCTCAAAGCTTTCATATCTTTGTACAATCTCTCCCCCTTTGTCATCAATTTTCATAAAAGGTGAGCTTCTCATTGATGCAAAGGTATACGTTTGGGGTAGATGGTTGAGGCTTGAATCTTGCATTTTTTATGGACATCACTTGATTGTTGGAATGACACCACTTGTAGATACCACTTGTAACTTGTACTATTTGTATCTTGTGTAGGGCTTCTTGAGATACCACACATAGAATCTTTGATCTTGATACCAATTTGTGTGACACCTCCCCCTATGTGATAGCATGGGTCATCCATTTGATACACTTGAGCTCTTGTAGGTGAGGGATGCATTCTTCATTTGATGATCACTTAAAGTTGAGGATCACTTGTGGAACCATCGTCTTGCATGATTGACACTATGTATAGATACCACTTGTATGAAGTGAATACCATTTGAAAGAATCTTCTAGTATGGAACCACTTGTTTGATTTATCAATAAAGACCATTTCTTTGAACATTTACTATCTTCATGAGTACCACTTATAGGATATCACTTGTGAGTTGATCTAGTCATCATTTGTAGATTCTTGATAAAATACTTGAGTCTAGATACCATTTGAAATATACAAACTAGATATCCATTTGCATTGTTGTCTTATGCTTGTACTCTTATCACTATCATGAGCTTCTATAATTGACTTGAACTAAATTGATTTGCTAAAGCTTCCAAGTCTGGTTTGAACCAATGACAAGCTTCTTCACACCTCTTGCAAGGGTTATCTTGCCAATGTTGTACTTATCACTTGTTAGCAATCCAAATTAAGTCAAGTACTTGGGTTCACTAGCTCATGAACAAATTCATGTACTAACCACTAAATCAAGTAATCATTCAAACAATAGTGGTAGGCTATGAATTTAAACATTTCATTTGTTATGCATGATCCTATGAAGCATGTACTATATGCACTAACCGCATACTAGTAAGGGATGAAATAATTATGCACATTACAATGATATTTTTGCTATGTTGGAGTAGAGGATAGTCACATAGATTCCAATTCATTACTCCAATAGCAATGTGAAGTCCAATTATAAGCTTGGTAAAGACCAATAGATATCATGTTGAATTCCATTCTTCACCCATATGAAATGAATACTACTTGTGATCAAGTGCACTTTCTAGTTGTGGTTGACTTGCTTTATCTTTTGATCTTTGCTTGCATGAGAGTATCAATTTGAGAATACCACTTGAAATATCATGATTAGCTCTCTTTTGGGTGTTGCTTGCTTTTCTTGATCAACCCTTTTGATTGCTTCAACTAAGCATCTCAAATGTTCCTCGGATCACCACTTCCATGTTAGCCTTCCAAGTACCACACTTGGTTCACCTACACATAGGTGGTAAGCCCCTACACTAGGGAGAAGTGACCTCTCTCCAAGAATCATTCTTGATACTCACTTGAAATGACTTGATTGATTGATCCAAGTGATGGACTTAACTTGATGAGTAACCTTGATTCCTTCTTTAAGTCCTTTTCTTTCTTCTTGTTTAAGTTCTTTTCTTTCTACCAAATGATTTCCAATAGTCACTAGAACTTAACCTTCAACTTCATCTTGAGTTTGATCTTGATCTTCCAATTTGAGTACCAAATATATGCAAAGTACACTCCACAATCAAATGGCCTTGTACTCTTTGCTTGTCATGCTTTTTAGATCATCTCAAAACCAAACTTAGGTACCTCAAACACTTGTAAACATGTTTCTAACTTGAGGACCTTTCAATTAAAGTGACTCTAGATCAATCCAATATTTGTCACTTTTCTGACAGATTTTGTACCCTTCAAAGAAATAAGCATATCTCCCAAAGTACAAATCCAAATATCACTAAATTTGGTGTAGGTGTGCAATACTAAGTTATATAGCGGCTGTAAAAATTTGAGCTCCATTTGACTTCTAGATTGCTGCTATATTTCAATTCTTCCACCACTGCTACATGCTGAAAACTGCTGCACTATAGCTGACAAGATCCACTCCAAAACTGAAGCATTTCTTATCCAATTCTCATGAAAATTTTACAGCATCTTATACCATAAGTCTAGAGCATGTACACCAAATTTTTATGTCAATCCAATAAGTTTTGATCAGTCAAACATGGCTAAGATCACAGCTAGCTCAGATTCTCAATTATAGGACAGATTTCAACAATTGAGCTATACTTCATCAAATATGAATCAAACTTGAAACTAACTTGTTTGAATACTTCTATAAGACATATATCCATTCAAACCACTTACTAAAAGTCATCTTATGAATTTATTCAACACAAATCAATCCAAACTTGACTACTAATCAATTATCCATTCAATCATCTCATAGCAAGCAACATTGCATATTTATCTAATTCAATCAACTCATATGCACCCAAATGAAATGATCAACAAGAGATATACCTTGGTTAGCTCATGATCATCCAACTAGCAAGCTTCAACTCAATTATTTGCAAGTCATCAAATATATCCAATGAATCACCAACAACTTGAAATTTACACTTGTATGTTGTAGCACATTTGGACTTCATTCAATTTGTCATGGCATTGGGATAATGATCATCACTTAGCAATACTTGGCTCAACTACATGATCAACAAGATGAATATCATTTGAACCAAGCCTCCAATGCCGATGGTACCTACAATCAATCATCCACTTTTTGATGGTACCCAAACAAGTTTGGGTCCTCTCAAGTTAGGAGCAACATACTTAGGCAACGCCTTAGTATGAGTAGCGGGATGCTTTGCAATAGCAACCATAGAGGTACCATTACCATCCTTTCTAAGCACATTATTATCAACAATTGAAATAGGCTTAGAAATATCACCTAGGGGACATGAATGTGCCATGTGTCCCATTTCCCGGCATGAGTAGCACTTTCTCTTTGCTTGAGCCTTCTCTTCCTTGCTCATGTGGTGCTTCTCATTGCCTTGCCTCTCATGAATTGCTTGAGCCTTCTTCGCAAGCTTGGTAGGACACTTAGAGGCAAAGTGTCCCATATTTCCACACTTGAAGCACTTGATGTGAGCATAATCTTTCTTCTCATCTTCATTCTTGCTCATCATCTTGGCATCTTGAGTTTGCATTGGATGCCTTGCCTTTCCACCCCTTCTTGTTTTCTTCTTCTTTATCATCAAATCACCACCATCTTCATGGTTGATCTTGATTTGCTCTTGAGGTGTCTTCTCTTGCTCAACTTGTGGCTTTGATTGAGGCTTCACTTGTTGCTTCACCAATTGCTTGGTTGGACACATTGAGGTAAGATGACCCCAAGTGCGGCACTTGAAGCACTTCACATGCCTTAGCCTCTCTTCTTCTTTCTTCAACTTGAGCTTTTCTTCATCGGGGCAACCATTTGCAAGATGTCCCACTTCATGGCACTTGAAGCACATGAAATGAGAGAGCTTCTCTTGTTCTTGCTTCTTCATCTCTCTTTCATTTCTTCTCTTTCCCCATCTTTTGCCCTTAATCTTGCTCTTGTTGAAGCCAATGCCACTTATGTCATTGCGGCTTTCTTGATGATTGACTTTGCTAGTCTTGAAGCCAACTCCACTCTTGTCACCAAAGTTTCTTTAAGTCTTCAACATATGCTCAAAGGTGACTTGAGAGTTGTAGCACCTCTCTAACTTGTTGCTCAATTTCTTCACTTGTTCATTTAGCTCATTGTTCTCCTTCAAAAGGTTAGTCTCACAAGACATAGAAGTAGAACAAGCATCTAATTGTGAAGAGCATGGCATATCTAATAAATCATCAGAAGAGGTGGATACATGCTTTTTGCCTACATCACAAGGGTTAGCAACATTTTGCAATTTATCATTTGATCCATGTGATGAGCTCTCATTATTTTTAAGTTTCTTTGTAAACATTTTAATGAGAGAAGCATGTTGTTCTAATAAATCATCATAAGATGCAAGTAGTGTCTCATGATTCAATTTAAGCTCATCATGTGAAGATTTATAAGCATCAAGTAATTTCTTATGTTCTTCACAAGAATTCTTTAGAAATGAGTTTTCATTTTCTAATTTCATTGTTTTAGCTTTCTCATTTTCTAAAGACATGGTCATGCTAGCAAGTCTACTAACAAGCTCATCATATGAATCAACATGATCAACCACATTATCATTTGATACCTTGGTGTCACCTTGTGACATGAAGCAATGTGGTGATGTAGTTGGAGAGCTTGTAGTAGCATTTTCATCATGGCTTGAGCATGAACCATCATCACCATCAAGTGTGCATGGGGTAGCATCATCACTTGCAACACTTGTGGCATCATCATCAACCTTGTCAAGTGAACTTGTAGTAGATCGATCATCATCATCATCACTTGACCATGAGGTGGAGCAATCTTCCACAATCACCAAATTGTGGTTATGCTCAACACACTCATGCACCTCCTTCTTGGGCTCATCCTCCTTCTTGAATTTGCCATCATCCCATGTGGAAGAATCACTGAAGGTTTCCTTGATGGACTCCCATATCTCATGAGCGGTTCCCTTGATGTTTACTTGTTTCATCAAATCAAAGCTTAAAGCATCCATTAGAAAACAACAAGCATGTGCATCAAATTCATAGAGAACTCTTTGAGCTTTGGTGAAATTTCTATGGTCCAAGACATGGGTGAGACCATTTGTGACAACCCACCAAAATTTTAGTCCCTTTGCACAAAAATGATCAAGCATGTGATTTTTCCAAAGTGCAAAGTTTGTGCCATAAAAAATGTGCGCCTCACAAACATCTAGCCCATTAGACGCCATCCTCTCAGGTCGGTGAAGACCACAAATGAGAGACTGGGCTCTGATACCACTTGTAAGGTCGAGATGGCGGACTAGAGGGGGGTGAATAGTCATTTCTAAAATTAATCGCGTCGACTAACTGAAACAAGTGCGGAATTAAGACGATCGGTCTAGTCAAGACTACACCCCTCTATCTATGTTCTCTAGCACATTCCAAAGATACTAATCAAGCAAAAAAAGTGCCGGGCTAGCCAGAGCTCACCTAACCAATTCTAGGAGCAAGGTCACACAAACCTATGCCACTAGTACTTTAAGCAACAAGGGAGCTCCTACACATGCTAGTAAGCAAAAGCACAAAGCCAACTAAGCTCACTAGCAATGCTCAATAATAAGGCAACCAATGCCAAATTAGAGAGCGCAATTACTTAGCTACACAAACTAAGCAATGTGACTAACAAGGTTACACAAACTAAATTAGCCACGCAAGTGAGCTACTTCTATGCTACACAAGTAAGAAGGTAACTAGTAAGCTACACAAGCTAACTAATTACAAGGGCAACAACACAAGCTTAATGTATATGAAAATAATCACAAGCTTGTGTAATGAGGATGCAAACCAACGGGAAGGACAAGGTTGACACGATGATTTTTCTCCTGAGGTTCACGTGTTTGCCAACACGCTAGTCCCCATTGTGTCGACCGCTCACTTGGTGGTTCGGCGGCTAATTGGCATTACCCGCCAAGCCCGCACGTCGAGCGCCCCAAGAACCTACCCCGAAGGTGAGGGTAGCTCAATGACATGCTTTACTAAAGTTGCTCTTCGTGACTCTCGCGGGACGAGCACAATGCCCCTCACAAGCTCTTCTCTGGAGCGCCGCACAAACTTCTTGTGGGCTTCGACGGAGACCACCACCAAGCCATCTAGGAGGTGGCAACCTCCAAGAGTAACAAGTACCACCGGCTTGCAACTCGATCATCTAGTGCCACTCGATGCAACCTCACGATGCAATCGCAGTAGAATCGCTCACTCACACAATCGGATGATCACTATCAAGTATGTGTGAGATGGAGGGCTCCCAAGTACTACTACACAAGCCACCAAGGCTCTAGTGTGCTCTCCTTGCGGCCCAAGGCTGACCATGGCTTCTATTTATAACCCCACGAACAAATAGAGTTGTTACCCCTTCACTGGGCATTTTTCGGGTCGACCGGACGCAGCACCGGACGCTGCACCGGACGCACCAATCGCGAATACCGGACGTGTCCGGTCGCGATACCGGACATGTCCGGTAGCTGTCTGACTGCCACGTGTCCTACCGTTGCCTCCAACGGTTCTCTGACAAGACGACCGGACGCGCAGCACCGAAACGACCGGACGCTCAGCCGCTGTGTCCGGTCGAGTCCAGTAAGCCTCCAGGGCCAACCAGACACGACTATTAGAAGCTGACCGGACGCTGAGCCTCAGCGTCCGATCGAGTACAGTAAGCACCCACTGACGACTGGACGTGTTCGGTCACACCGGACCGGACGCTGCCAACGTTTGATCGACTGCTCTGCCGAACACTGCTTTTTCTGATTCACACCGGACGCGTCCGGTGTGGCGACCGGACGCGTCCGGTGTGGCGACCGGACGCGTCTGGTCGCTGAGTACATCGCCAAATACCGGACGTGTCCGGTCACCGTATCGGACGTGTCCGGTCACTCTATAACCAGTGCGACTAACTCGTTTTCAACTCTATCTTCTTCACCCTTGCTCAAATGTGCCAACCACCAAGTGTATCACCTTGTGCACATGTGTTAGCATATTTTCACAAACATTTTCAAGGGTATTAGCCACTCAACTTGCCATGACACTTGATCCTAGCGACGATGCAAAGTTAGATCACTCGAGTAGCACTAGATTACCGATATGCAAACAAGTTTGCCCCTCTTGATAGTACGGCCATCTATCCTAAACCTGGTCATAAACTTCTCTACACACCTATGACCGGTGAAATGAAATACCCTAGGTTATACCTTTGCCTTGCGCATTCTATTCCATCTCCTCCAATGTCGATGCAACACATGCACCAATACGATCAACAATGATATGATCCACTTCATATCATCATGTGATCATATTGGTTCATCGATCTTGACTTCACTTGCTTTTCACCGTTGTCTTCGTCCATCGGCACCAAGTCTTGCTCAAGCTTCACTGCCACGCGGTCCATTGCTCCAAAGCCTCCGACTTGCCCTTCAAGCTTGCAACCGGTCCATCAAGCCAAGTCCTGTCTTGATCTTCTCCACCTTGATCACATGACTCAATGTCATGTCTCATGTGCAATGAGCTCCTTCATCTTCACATGTATGAGCTTTGCAACATCTCCAAGCCATTTTCACCTTCATGGCATATGTTGCTCACACACATGTACTTGTGGACTAATTACCTGTGTATCTCACATAAACACAATTAGTCCACCTAGGTTGTCACTCAATTACTAAAACCACACAAGGACCTTTCACACATGAGGAATCACTTCGTCTTGAAATGGCAAGCATGGCCGAGCTCGTTGTGCCATCCGTTTGGCTTAGTCTAAGAGGAGAACGAGGAAGATGTGAAGGGAGAGAGGTGTTCTAGGTGCAAATAGTAAAAACTGGAAGCAGAAGATAAGATAGAAAATATGAGACTGAGCCTTGAGTAAGTCGATTAGAATGAATGATTGTGTGGTAGGGAGAGGAACGTGAGGCTGCCTTAGGCGTCCCATATTATACGGGAGCAATTCCGATTACGAATCAACATATAGATGTGTGTCACGTAATGAATTATTTGGCCTACAAGCTGGTTCCAACGATCTGAACATGATATGCCATTGCATCGATCACATGACGAAGTTTTGCAGCGCCCCGACGAAGGCGTCGACGTGCTCCTCCCTGACGCACAGCGCCAACACGTTGGCCCCGTCCTTCCCACCACACGGCACGCACGCGACGCAGTTGGGCACCGCTGTCAGTTCCACGTGGCACATCACCCTCGCCGGCGTCCCGCCGCCCATGTCCGCCGCGTCGAAACCGAGGTTCCGCCAGCTCGACACGTAGAACGCGTTGTACCCGAACAACACGTCAGCGAGCTGCTCTATCATCGTCTCCGTAGGCGCAGAATAATAATCTGCTTGCCGGTGCAGGCCACCGCCTTCTTCTCCGTTGGCGACGTTGTCGTCGTTCTTGATGAACTGGCCTGGTATCCCCTGCTTGGCGCGCTTGATGAGCTTCACGACGTCCTTGATGTCGCCGTTTGCTACCTCGCCGCTCCGTGGCACGGTCACCGCCGACGTGACGCAGTTGCCGAAGTAGCCGTCCCTGGCGCCGACGTGCTTGCGAACGTTGGCTGCAAAGACGAGCGGCGCAGGGGCGTCGGTGTCGGACATGACCACGCGGGTGCGGCACTGCCACAACACGGCTACCACCGCCTCGTACACGGTGCATGGCTCGTCGTCGCGGTGCCCGG
Organism: Miscanthus floridulus; assembly: GCF_019320115.1. Classification (NCBI taxonomy): domain Eukaryota; kingdom Viridiplantae; phylum Streptophyta; class Magnoliopsida; order Poales; family Poaceae; genus Miscanthus; species Miscanthus floridulus. The sequence continues at coordinate 9,334,160 of NC_089591.1, forward strand.
CGGCCGCGAACTCGGATCTGATACGGTCGACGAGTTTCCATGGAACCGTGATGTCCTGGTAGACCAACCCCTGTGGTTGGAGCGTGACCATCATCTTCTCAATGAAGGTGACCAGCGGCGGCAGCTCCGGGAGCGAGTCGTCGCCGCAGCTGACAGGGAGCACGGATGGCTGAGGGAGCCCCCGTGCGAGGTCGCCGACGGCCTGTAGGAACTGCGCCATCCCCGTGCCGTCAGCAAGGGCATGGTTCCACGTGGTCCCGACGACGTACCCGCCGCAGGAGAACTCCGTCACCTGCACCAGCAGCAACGGGTCCGACTGGCGGCAGCTTTCCTCGGGGTAGACGACGGCGAGCTCCCTCAGCAGCTCAGAGAAAGGCGGGTCAAAGAGCTTGACGTCCTCCAGGGAGCAGTGGACCGACGCGGAGACGAATAGTACGCCCTCGCCGGTGCAAGATATGCGGAGCTCGCCGTCATCGGCCCCCACGACAGCACGGCCGGCGACGGGGAAGTAGTGGACCAGAGCACGCGACAAGGCACTCCGCACGGTCTCCGCTGGCTCGTGGATCACGTGGTCGAACACAAGGAACGAGGTGAACGGGGAGAATGCGAGCGCCTTGTCGAAGGACGAGAGTTTAATGTGCTCCACCGTTGGCGTCGCCGGCGAGGTCGCCGGTCCAACGACCACCGGCGAGGATTTGGTAACGACGGTGCTCATTAGCCCCAACATATATACAGTAGTATTAGCTTTGTAGTGCTATATACTAGTAGTTGGTATAAATATAGTCCTTCTTCCTGCCTTCCTCACGCATCTCCGCCGCTCTTCGCAATGTTTTTTTTTTAAAGGACGGTAAAAGCTTTACCGCGATTTCTATTAGACGAAGAAAGAAAAAAAAGACAAATGTCTGTCTAGTTTTTTGAGCCGAAACTGGGTCAAAAATCATATAAATCAGGAGAGTGCACCACTCATCCTAGCAACTTTGGTACAACAACTAAACAACTATCACAACTCACCCCATTACTTCATCCAATTTGATCAAAATGATCCAACTAATTAAACAACTCAACTATCAACTAACAACTATCGCAATGTTGGACAGAACCTTTCAAAATTGACAGCTTCCGGACACTTTTGTTAAGTCTCCCTATCCTCTAGAATGTGCATGACATCATTTAATTTCGCGTTTTTTCTATTATACTCTACAATGGCCGTCCTTGCACAGTTAGAGAGCCCGTTCAGCTGGCTGGTTGCCGGCTAGCTGACTGACCAGTCCACTCACGAAATCACTGTTCACGTCCTGCCAAAACAGTATTTTTCTCTCACAACAATCAGTCGGAACAATATTTTTCAGTCCTGCCGAACAGGCCAAGAGATTATTGCCACTAATGAGTAGGTGTGGATTAGGTCCACTAGTATTTGGTCAATTGTTGCTCTGGCACTGGTGCAACACTCCCATACAGGTAAGGATATGTTTAGATACAAGAGTTAATTGCTAACTAACTAAAAATTAGCTAAAATTAGTCTTAGGCCCTGTTTGGCAAAGATCTAAGTGCTTTAGATCCACAAAAACAGTTTTACATCTGATTCTTTTATCTAAACATCTTCACTCTATAGATTCAGATCTGTCAAAACTGCAAATCTGGAGCCGGATCTACGGATTTCCTAGAGCAACACAAGGGTTGCTCCAAAAACTCATGGAGTTGCTCAAATCATGCACCTGCCACTGTTTACACAGAAGAAAATAACTATTCGCAGGTTCTATTACATTCCTCACCCATATCCCACCGCGTAGAGCTTGCGGCTGCTGCATGCATGCTACCCCCACCACGGTCGTGCTAGCGGCCGGCGTGCCCTTCCCCTAGCATCGCTCTCCGCGGCGTCCACCCCTACCACAAGGAACGAGGTGAACGGGGAGAATGCAAGAGCCTTGTCGAAGGACGAGAGTTTAATGCTCTACCATCGGCGTCGCTGGTCCAATAACCACGGGCGAGGATTTGGTAACGATGGTGCTCATTTGCCCCGTCGACATCTCCCTCTCTCTCTCTCTCTCTCTCTATATATATATATATATATATATATATATATATATATATATATATATATATATATATATATATATATATATATATATATATATGTGTGTGTGTGTGTGTGTGTGTGTGTGTGTGTGTGTGTGTGTGCGCGCGCGCGCGCTTAGTAACAGCATCCCCCGCTGCTCTCTTTTTTAAGAAAAAGGAATTTTATTGGTCTCTGCGAGAGTTTTGTCCATTACCAATTCTTATTAAAAATCTAGCCTCTTGCTGCTTTTAAGCTCTCAACAAGCGAAACCAAACAAAGAGAAAATTGATTAAACGCTAAGCGCTAAGTGAAAGGATCTAAACAATGCCTAGAGGGGTGATGAATAGGCGTATCTAAAAATTTCTGCGTAATCTCAAAGTCAAATGTCAGTAACAGTTGGAAGTCCTGATAGTTTGGCCCGGAACTTCCGGTAGCTGGAAGTTCCAACACAAACAACCGGGAGTTCCGGCACCTACGAAAAATTCACTACAAGTGTTAAAATGAACTTTGAGTGTGAGATATCTTACAACCCCACTTCCAAGTGGTTAGGTAGACACGTAGGATCACTCCGTTGACCCCAAAATGCTCCCACTCCGTAGATTGAGTCCAAACCCTAAGAAGAGATTTGGGGAGGAAAAGAAACCAACAAGAACAAATATGATAGCACAAATCTCAGCAACAACAAGCACGCGGTACACAAGAATTTATCCTGAGGTTCGACAACCCCACAAAGGCGCTCCTACGTCCTCATTGTTGAGGTGACTACAAAGGTCGGAGTCTCTTCCATCTCCTTGCCTCTCTCAAAGCAACCACAAAGGTCACTCGAGCTTTCCACTAAGAAATCAAGGGTAATACAAACTTTCTAAGGATTTTCCACAAGATGGAAGCTCTTGGACGATGCCTAGCTGGCTAGAAACAAAGCTCTAAGAGTAATAGATGCAAATCGAACCGTCTTGACGAAAAATCAAGTGCTCAAGCTTGCCAAAGTGATTCTCTCACTTAATCTACTCTCCTTTCACTCAAAACCCTAGGGGAATCAAAGATTGGAGCAAAGGGGAGAGGAGAGGGGTGCCTTGAAAGCTTAGGAGCTATTTTAGATGAAGGTTGGTGAGCAATAAATGAGTGGGTAATGGTTAGAAGAGACGAGAGAGCTATTTATACTCATAGGCAAAATCTAACCATTCAGATCTGTGTTAGAAGTTCCGACACAGATCATTGGAACTTCCAGCTCTACTACGAACACTATTCATGGCGCAGTCAACTGGGTTAGCTCGGTTATCGTTGGAACTCCCAGTGACTATCGGAACTTCCGGCTTCCATTAGGACTTCTGAGAGACAAGCGAGCCAGGTAGCTAAGTCCTAAGGCGCCTAGACTTCCGGCAGAAGTCGGGACCTCCGGCAGCCAGGAGTTCCAGCTATCGTAGGGACTTCCGACTACTAAAATTCCAAAAACTACATCTAAGTGTTCATGAGGTGATTTTGTGTCTCTCTTTTGATTTTATTTTTATGCCTGAACACTCTATCTTCCTCAGACCACCTAAACTTGCATCCCTCTTTATAGTACGGCGGAGCCTAAACTCAAAACAAAAGATAAAAACTTTGGAGAGCGTTTTGAGTTCGTCCGTCTTTTCAACTTCAAGAATTGAGGGATACCATTTCATCTTAAATCAACTCTTTAAAACTTTCATGGGACTAAATCTGCAATATATCTCATTAAGATCTCATTAGTCCCTAATTTGGATGTTATCAATACACCAAAACCCACATAGGGGACAAATGCACTTTCAATCTCCCCCTTTTTGGTAATTGATGACAACCAACTAAGGCTTTTATAAGAATGAAAGAATTTAAAGCTTTTGAACCTCAAAATTTATAGAGAGCTCCCCCTTAATATATGCAATAAACTTGAATTTCAATGATGATCATTTATGCATCATTTGCATATATCAAGACAAAAGCTCCCCCTAAATCTTGCAATCCGTGGGGTGCAACAAGTGTGTGTGAGCAAGTATATATCCATGAAAAAGAGATGCAATATGACATGTTATATTCACATAACAAGTAAAAGAGAATGTGATGGCCAAGATCTCAAAGTAAAAACTTGAAGCAACACATGGCCATCCAAAATAACATCCACCATTCACAAGTAAAGACAAGCAAGATAATACTTGTCCTACAATCATCCATCACTAGCAAATAAATAGTTGTCCATCACATAGTTGCACCACACAACATAGTTCATATAAGCTAAAAGTTTTAAAGTCTCACAAGCCAACTAACTTATTACATAGATAGATCAAAGCCTAACACCCCCCCATTTGTCAACAAGTGCCAAAAGGGGTAGGCCGCATGATAGAAACAACTACTCATCCTCGTAGTCCTCATCATCATCATGGTCACCATCATCACCACCAGTGTTGTCGTCATCATCATCTTCTTCTTCGATGTACTCCTCGTCCTCAGCGCCAGCTTGTTGCTTGCCATGGCGATGGGGCTGATTGGACAACTCACCATAGTATTCCTTGCAAGCCTCATCATAGAGCTCGAAAGGATCACAAAGAGGCTCCAAGTCATGAGGCGGTGTGGAGTGAATATCAAGCTTCTGCTCAATCCGATGCATCCTCACAAGCAACTCTTTCTCACGTTCTGCGCTAGCACAACAAGCTCCAAACATATACTTTATGTAGAACTTGAACTTGCTAGGGGTCTTACAACCAGAGGAAGAGGAGGACTAAGGCTCCTCACTATGAGCATGGCAAGTGCGAGAGCCATGCGGTGGAGAAGCACATGAGAAGGAGCCTAAAGCACCTTTGCCTTTTCCTTGTACCTTAGCAACCTCCTCTAACTCCCTCTTTGCTTGAAGGGAGAGCTTGTTGGAAAGTTTGAGCACTTTGTGAGGATTGTCTGTAGGGAAGTGACTGCTTGACACATGCTCAATGATATGCATGATATATGGAGAATAGGGGTAGTGTTTCACCACATCCTCACTAGCATCGAAAATCTTCGTCCAAATGTACCGGCTAATGGAGAACTTGGTGAACTCATCGCCAAAGCAGTCAAGAACAACCTAGGAGTTATCACAAAGATGAGTAGAGTCACCGCATTTGGGATACAAGATCTGGCGAAGAATGTTGTTGAGCACATAGTAGTAGGGCTTCAACCAAACTGTCTGCCCATCAGCACGATGACCATCCAAATACATGTACTGATACTCATCCATAGCAAGAGCGAAAATTTCAAAAATAGCTATCAAGCGGCAATCCTTGTGATCTAAACCAAGAAGGCGAGCAAAGGGAGGAAAGTCAACCTTGTAGTGCTTCCCTTAAGTGGTCCAATGAATGATGTGAGTAGCTTCACGAGTGTCCAAATGATAGGAGGCATAGAACTAACAAATAATCTTGTTGTTCCATGGCTTGCGGAACTCCATCAGCTGCTCTAACCCCATCCTCTTCAAGTCACAGATCAGCTGCTTAATCTCCAAACCAGGTATCTTACCAAGTTCATTGGTGTCAATGGACTTCATCTGAACCACTGGAGCCTCTTGTTTGTTGATGTAGCGGAGATAGTCCAAATGGTGATAGAAGTCAAACTGAAATGGTTGCCAAACCTGTACTCAATCCTCAAGTGCTTGGGCTCATCATATAGAGGTTGGGCACGCCGATGATGAATCTCAGGCACCTGGCGACAATAATCCACCATCAGATGAGGCATGTAACCACTAGCTAGATTAGGTGTGCGCTGAGGCTCCCGGATGGATGGAATAGGATCATCGAATGCAACCAATAGGCTGACCCCAATGTAGCTTGGACAAGAGGGTAGGGTCATAGTGCACACATCATCAGCAATAGTCCTACCTTCTTGATCAAGGGCTTCCTCTGTTGGATCACGGACTGGCACATCTCCAAGGACTGGGATAAAAACCCGAGCTGCTGCACCAACCAAAGGGGGCAGACCTTGGGCTTGAGCGCCACAAGCATGAGCTTTAAGGCCATGGCCACGAGCACCAGCAGCATCATAAGGACATGATGCCTTGGTGCATCTAGTCGGCTGAGAGGATTCGGTGGGGTCTTGGTTGTGCCTCAAGCACTTGTCACAGCGGCAAGGAGGGGTCACATCACTACCGAAGGACATGGCTTGAGAGAGGGGAAGAAGGGAGAAAAACAACATGATTCACAACAAGAACAGTCTGCACGAATAGATCCAAGAGCAGGAACACCACCATCAGACAAACACCATCGCTTGACCTTTAGCCGTCGATGGGAAAAGGATGAGGGTGACTCTAGGAAGATGGAGGAAGGGAGAAGGTGGGAGGGGGCAGAGCCAAAGTTGCCAGCAGTGATGGTATGTAGGTTAGGGTTCCCTAGGAGGCCGCAACCCCTGGCAGGCACGAGAGCGGCACTAGCGGTGTGGGGAATGGTGCGAGTGTGGGTGTGGCTGTGGTGGCAGCGAGGGAGGAGCAGGTGCAAGGGAGGGGCAGGTGGGTGAATGAGGGTGAAAGGCTAGGTCGGGCCATGGTAAAGACAAAGTAACCCTAGGTCAAATGGGTGTGGTAAAAAATGGTCAAAGCACGCCGACTTAGATCTGAGTCGGGACTTCCAGCGCTGAGTCGGGACTTTTGGCGGTCGAGAGTTTCGGCAGAAACTAGGACTACCGACTGTCGAGACTTTCAGCTCGAGCTGGCACTTCCAACGCAGGAAGACTAAAAAACTCCCTAGCTTAAACTCATAATGCCATGTGGGGCAAAAATATAATGGACACTAACATTTTCATATGTGACTAGATTTCAATCAAACAACACAAAGCAATAGTCACATATGAAAATTATAAATTATATTTTGAAAGTGTCACACAATGTTTTAGCAAATCTTTTCTCCTTTCTAGATCAAACAATTTATGTGCAAGACATCAAGCCACATTACGAGAATCAATGATATTTAGCTCACTCCTCAAAGCATAAAATCTTGACACATCTAGGGGCTTTGTGAAGATATTGGCTAGTTGCTTTTCGGTGCTCACATGATGACTTACGATATCTCCTTTGGCTTTATGGTCTCTCAAAAAATGATGTCGGATGTCTATGTGCTTTGTTCAGGAGTGGTTTATAGGGTTGTTTGCCAACTTAATGGCACTCTCATTATCACATAAAAAGGAAATCTTGGTTAGCTCACAACCAAAGTCTTTGAAGGTTTGCTGCATCCAAAGTAGTTGGGCACAGCATGCATCGGCTGCCACATACTCGGCTTCAGCGGTGGACAAAGCAACGGAATTCTGCTTCTTAGAGCTCCAAGACACCAAAGACCTTCCAAAAAATTGGAAAGTCCCGGTAGTACTCTTTCGATTTACTTTGCAACCGGCATAATCCAAATCAGAATAGCCAAGTGAAAGCCCTAGTTTGGTTTTGGATAATTGATGAAGCCTACGCACTAACCTTTGTCATGAGTTGTGATATGAGTTCGGTTGGTGCAAACCAAGTTGTGAAGTATGGTGGCACTCAAATGGCGATGTTGATCACATGAAATGATGAGATGGCCACATGTGATAATGATCAAGTGCTCAATTTGGAAAAGAAGAAAGAGAAAAACAAAACCCTATGGAGATCAAGGCAAAGGTATAATTAGGGATTTTATTTCAGTGATCAAGACAATATAGAGAGTGTGATCACATTTAGGGTAGATGGCCATACTATTAAGAGGGGTTCTTAACTAGACAATTCGATCATCTAGTGCCACTAGGTGTTGGACTTCATGCATTGCATTTAGGGCTACTGCACATTGGAAGCATGCAAAAATATTTATCAAAAATATTTTGATAAATGCTAACTTGATTCTAACATGTTTTGAGAAAATACTTTGAGAGTTAGCATCGCTTGTGGGGAGTAGCTCGAGTTAACTCGGTGAGCTAGTGGAGGTGCCTAGGTGGCACCGCCACCCCTTGTCCAGTGGCACCACCACACCTTGGGCAGTGCCCAACTAGGCTCAATAGAAAAGCAACCGGTGGGGTGGTCACCGGACATGGCTATGTGCACCACCATTGACACAGTAGTGGCACCGCCATGGGCTATCCGGTGGCACCACCACCTTTCACCCGAGGCTAGGGTTTCTAGACTTGGACGCAGGAGATCACCACCATGGTCACTGCCACTAGCACGGTGGTGCACTGCCCTAATATTCCAGAGACTTGGTTTTGGGGGCAGAGCTAGGATGGTCACCGCCACCCCTAGCGCGGTGCCACCGTCACCTGTCTGGTGCCTCAACGGCTAGTCAAAATAGCTATTGAGTCGACCATTGGAGGGGCACCATCACCCCTAGGGTGGTGGCACACTGCCCTGTCCGGTGCCCGTGTAGAGACATCTCCAAAGGGGTAATGGCTCTATTTGCTTTTGTGGCTATAAATAGAGGGTATGGCCGGCCTTGGCCACTCTATTGGCACTTCATATACTTGTGCACACCCTTTGGAAGCTGAGCAACACACTCCACTCACTTGTTCACTTGATTTCATCATCTTGAGAGAGATTGGAGAGCCTCTAGTGCATTGCATTGAGTTGCATCATCTTGTGGCACTATTTGGGTGATTTGGGCTAGTTGTGAGGTTGTTACTCTTGGTGTTTGCTGACACCTAGATGGCCCGGTGATTGGAGGATCATTGAGCGGAGATGGTGATTGTCTCTGGCCTCGATCGATTGCTTGTGAGGGGTCTTATGCCTTCCTCGGCGGAGCGCCAAAGGCAACTCTAGTAAATTGCTCGTGTCATTGAGCTACCTCACTTGTGGGTAGGTTCTTGCAGTGTCCAATTGTGTGAACGAGGTTCGTGCAACACCTCTTAGCCGCCGAACCACCAAGTGTTGGTCGACACAATGGGGACTAGCGTGCCAGCAAGCACGTGAACCTCGGGAGAAAAATCTTGTGTCTCTTGTGTGATTGGATTTCTCCAGGTGATTGGATTATCTTCATCTTGTGATTGGTTCATTACTCGATGCGGTGGTATAATCACTATACTCACTCTTTTACATTCCTTGCAAAATAGTTGTCAAGCTCTTTAATGTAATTAGTTTTGAGAGCTTGTCTTGCTTGCTAGTTTAGTATCACCTAGTGGAGCTCTTTAGTGTAGACTTGTTGAGAGCTCTTAGTGAGTAGCGACATAGCTATTGCTTGTGCCTAGTGATCATAGCAACTATAATTGTTGGATAGGTGACTTCTAACCCTTGTAGAGCTAGAACAAAATTGCATTTTGCCATTTAGGTTACTAACCATTTGCTCTAGTGTGTTTGTAGAAAATTTTTATAGGCTATTCACCCCCCTCTAGCCATTTAGGACCTTTCAAGTGGTATTGGAGCTGTGGTCACCATTTGATTCAAGGCTTAACAAACTTTGGTGCAAAATATGGCTCAAATAGTGGTTAGCCATGTTGGGGGTAAACCATAATTCTTTGATGGCACATCTTTTGATTATTGGAAGAGAAAGATGAAGATATACCTTGGTTCAATCAATGACAAGGTGTGGGATGTGGTAGAGAATGAGTTTGTGATCATTGACCCTACCAATCTCACCTACAATGACAATATTAACAAGCAATGCAACACTATGGCACTCAACACAATATACAATGGCATTGATTTAAAAGTGTTTGAGCAAATCAAAGATCTTAAGAAGGCAAGTGAAGTTTGGGTGATACTAGAAGAAACATATGAGGCCACTTCAACGGTAAAAAGTGCCAAGCTCTATATGCTAAAAAACAAGCTATCAAACTTCAAGATGAAGGATGATGAGTCCATTCCAGAGATGTTCTATAGGCTACAAGTCATCATCAATGATCTCAAGAATTTGGGTGAGAAGGTGAAGGATGAGGACTTCTCTCACAAGTTCTTGATGTGTTTGCCAAAGAGATTCAAGACATTGAGAACTATCATCTTTAGAGGTGGATTGAAGGATGTCACTCCAAATGAGGTGCTTGGTGATGTGATGACCAAGGACCAATGCAATAGTGATGGTGAAGAACTTGTGAAGGAGGAAGACAAGAAGAAGAAGAGTGTGACATTCAAGGCTGGCACTTCATCATCCAAGAACAAGAACAAGGGCAAGGCTAAGAAGGAAGAATCAAGTGATGAAGAATGCTCTCATGATGATAGTGATGATGAAGCACTAGCTCTCTTTGTGTGCAAGTTTGGCAAGATGATGAAGAAGAAAGGCTATGGTGCAAGGGAGAGAAGAGATCACTTGTGCTACAAATGCAAGAGCCCCGATCATGTTGTAGCGGATTGTCCCTACAATAGTGACAATGAGGATAATGAGAAGAAGAAGAAGAGCAAGAAAGAGAAGAAGGAGAAGAAAAAGAAGAAGATGACCTTCAAGAAGAAGAAGAAAGGTGGATCCAATGTGGTCACATGGGATAGTGATGCCTCCACCAATGATGATTCAAGTGATGATGACAAGGCATCCAAGAAGAAGGCTCTAGCAAGCATTGCTATCAACAACACACATTCACTATTTGACACTCCATCATGCTTTATGGCCAAGGGCTCCAAGGTAAAATATGATGAGAGTAAAAATGATAGTGATGATGATGAATTCTCAAATGAACAATTAATGAACATGCTAGAACAAGCCAACTCAATAATTAACAAGAAAAGCAAGAAGTGCAAAGAATTGCAAAAGAAGCTTAGTGCTCTTGAGCAATCCTTTGATGAGCTCAATGCTACTCATGAGAGGCTAGTGGACGCCCATGAGAAGCTCAGCAAAGCTCACACCAAGCTTGAAAGGGCTCACTCCTTGCTTCTTGAACAAGATAAGGAAAGGGTCATAGTATCATGTGATGTGGGCATAACATGTGACATTATTGAAAAATTATTTTATGAACCTATTGTTGTTGCTCCCACTAACCCTTCTTGTAGCTCATCATCCATCACCATTACCACTCCTACCTCTACTACTAGTGATAGTTTCACTTGTGATGCCTCACTAATGGTTGAGAATGAGACTCTCAAGAGAGAGGTGGATGAGCTCACTCATGCCCTAGGCAAGGCCTATGGTGGTGAGGCCTACTTGCTAAAGTGCTTGTGTAGCCAAAGGTTCTCTCTTAACAAAGAGGGATTGGCCTATACCCCCAAGAAAGGCAAAGAGGCCTTTGCTACTCCCAAAGCTAGCTTTGTGAAGAGCAATGGTCGGTTTTGTAATAGATGCAAGCAAGTAGGGCACTTAGTGCAATCTTGCATAAGGAACAAGAACAATGCTAATGTATCCTCAATTTATTTTGATTCTTGTTACATGCTTACCAAGGGTGTGAATGGTGTGAAGGCTAAGTTCATTGGTATACCTATTGTGGCTCAAAGAAGAAAGCCATTTGGGTACCAAAGACCTTAGTAACTAACCTTCAAGGACCCAAGCAAGTTTGGGTACCTAAAAGGAATTGATTTTCTTTTGTAGGTAAACTATAAAGCTAGAGAAAGGCATTGGGTACTTGATAGTGGGTGCACACAACACATGACAGGTGATCCAAGAATGTTCAATTCAATCAACTCAAATGATGACAATGGGATTGATAGTATAACACTTGGTGATAATGGTTGTTTACACCAAAATTTGGAAGAAGAGTCACAGGGACTCAAAAGCTCCCAAGATCATGTCATCGAGGAATCAATTGCGCGTAGATCGGAACTAGCTGATTCGAATGCAACACTAGAATTGGCTTTCTTCAGGAAGCGCCAGTAGATGACGACAAAGGCTACGATCGGTGCCGGGACAAGTCATGTTGGACTCTACAAAAAGGGAAAGATTAGAGTCCAAGTTATCTTAAATTAGGAATGTTTTCTCTTAGGGCCAAAGATTGTGATTTGTTGTGCTTAGATAGGAGTCATGCGTAGGTCCTAGGTATAAATATCAAAGCCCGGCTATTGTAAAGGACACACAATCAATCAAATACCAGTTATTTCCTTTTTTTGGCTCTGGCCACCCCTTAGGAGTAGGAGTAGAGTAGATCTCGGTGAGTTCTTCAGCAAGTACGGCTACATCAATCCAGTCGGCCTCCATTGCTTGTCCATAAGTATCATCATGGCTTATACCTCTGTTCGCACGGCTGCATCGATCCGGTCGACCTCCACTGCGACTCTGGTATAAGTTAGTTATCGACTCTTGTCTAGTTCAAGTACGGCTGCATCGATCCGGTCGACCTCCACTGCTCGAACTAGATTAAGGTCAAGTTATCGGCTCTATCTAAGGGTGGCGTTCCTTCGGATAGATTTATTAAGTTACTGATATTGCTTATTGCTTCCATTATCTATTTAATTACAACAATATCACTTCGCTCGATTGGGATTGATCTAGATCGGCCTTATATCTTGTTTAACCCATCGTTTGTTAATCTAAATTTGATCTAATCTGCACTTTAAATGATGAGTTATGTTTTATAGGTTGTTTTATATCAATCTTAATCGTGCATAGCGTGCGGTTAAGACGTGTTTGATCTTAAGTAGATCTATTGGCTAGCGAAAACTGTTCCATGGCCCGTTATCATGGCCTATGTGATTCTACCTCACACCCCACTATTAGCACTATGGAGTAGGGATCGTTATTTGGTAGATCTATTTTTGAGAGGGCATGATCTCAACTGTACGCTATGCCTGAATCGACTGTTTTAGCCGATATCGAGTGCTTTCACGAATAGTTCATGTCACGAGATCATTGAAGTAGCGATGGGTTGAAAGATGTGTTAGCCCCATGATCTTATTATTGTATTATGGCCTGCATGATTCTTCCTCATGCCCCACTGATATTAGTAATAAGTTAGGGTCGTCAAGTCTATTGTTGTTTCTATGGCCTGCATGATTCTGCCTTATGCCCCACTGGTCATAGCAATAGATGAGATCTAATATGTTCACTAGATTTATCTCTATTAAATGGTTGAATGATGATGAACTGTTTCTTTTATAAAAGGGGTTCGGTTACTTACAGTCATTGGCTTAGTATAAACTAATTATTGTTAACATCTTTTTGCCACTGACCAATATTTGTCTAAATAATAATATTCATCATGAACGATAACCGATTCTTCTTACACAACCCCATGAGCTTTAACTAATTTATTCTTATGAATATGCTAGAATTGACTATTTAGTCAATCTCCTTTCATATCGGCTCTCAGAACCACACATTCGGGATTGTCTAGCAATACCGGCACGTTCCGACCTTAATTACTGATAAACTTTCTCTCCTTATCAATTGTAGGGTAAAATTGACTAGCACATCTCAGGAGGAGTGCATAGGATTGACCACCCCTGCGCTGAAGCTAGGCGGATCTCTAGCTCCATTGAGCAGACCCTTGCGGTTGCTCGTGTGTCCTCGGCACAGGACAAAATTCCGTGCCGACACACATTTCTGGCACGCCCGGTGGGACCCGACAATCATCATGGTGGTTCACAACAACAATGACATCCTTATGGTACATTATGAAGATCTACCTGATGGATATAAAGATGTCATCGGCAAAGCTACAGAAGAATTTCAGAGCAAATGTTTGTTGTCCTATACCTAAACACGCGACAACATAATTGTTCATAAATTTCCACTACCAAGAGTTCTATTACATGGGTAGACAGATACAACTAAAGCTAAAGATATGCGTTTCTTTTCGGAAGTTGTAGACAAATCTGTTCGTGATGCCATATCAAGCCATAATGAAGCTTTCTTAGACATATTCCACAATGCTATGAAAGAAGCGATTCATGGGTTTTCGGTTGGTCAAGTTGGGCCAGCTTATTACAACATTCTAGATCCATCAACCCAAGGGACTAATCAAGTTGGTATCAGCCATTAGGAAGCAACACTAGCTAGTAATGGTGATGTCCAGGCAGTTTAGGGTTCATCTAAACAAGCTCAAGGTACTACTATGAATCAAATATAGTATAATCTTGGACTGTCAGTATAGTATGTGCAATAGCCGGTGGGGCAATGTCAGAACCAAGTGATCAATTTTGGCACATCGGGCCACATACCATCATCGGCTCAAAAAATAGCACCATTAATTCAAAGGATCAGTAGAGATATAGATCTTTATGTCTATAATCAGAGACTTCAAGCAACAAGCTAGCAAAGGACCTAGCAGACAGAGATTCCACAAGGATATCATTATGGCATAGATTATAACACCCTTCACATGATTCCAAATCTAGGGTATCAAGGCACATGGGATTTCAATCCACAGATGGGTCAGCAGGTGCAGAGAAATCCAAATTCAAATGCTGATGAGTTGCTGCTGAAGGTGACCGAGATGATGAAGAATCAGTTTGGTCTGAAGCCAAAAGGGCTGACCTTCTTGTACAAACGCCCATATCCAAAATGGTATGATTTGGTCGCTCTTCCCACAAAGTACAGGCTCCCAAAGTTTGCTAAGTTCACTGGCCAAGACAGTACAAGCATGATAGAACATGTCAGTCGGTATCTTACACAATTGGCCAAAGCATTAGTTGAGGATGCCCATCGAGTTCGTTTCTTCTCCTTGTCCCTGTTAGGGCCAGCCTTCACTTGGTTTTCATCACTACCAGTCAATTCCATTACCAATTGGGCTGACCTAGAGAAGAAGTTTCATACATATTTTTACACTATGACTAGGGAAAAGAAGATAACCAATTTGACAACTATAAAGAAGAAGACTAATGAATCGGCCACTGAGTTCCTCCAGAGGTTCCGAGAGACTAGGAATTTATGCTTTTCATTAAACTTGGCTGATGATCAACTAGCTGCTTCAGCCATTCAAGGAATGCTGCCAATATGGAAAGAGAAGCTGCTGGGACAAGAATTTGACAACTTGGGTCAATTGGCTCAATGAGTGGCAGCGCTCAATAGCCAATTCTAGAGTATGCGCAGAGATACCTGATTCCAGAAGAGTACCGTAGTGGCCGAAGCTTATAATCCATACTCAGTTGATGACGGCTATGAAGATGAAGAAGAAGAGATTGCTGCAGCTGAATGAAATTGGGGCAAGAAAACAGTAATTGTGCCAAATCCTTGGGGAAGAGGAGTTGAGGAGAGCTATGACTTTGATGTCACCAAATTAGACAAGCTCTTTGATTTCTTGCTTGAGAAGGGGCAGATCAAGTTGCTCGATAATCATGTTATGTTGCCCCCTGATCAGTTGAAGAATAAGAAGTTCTGCAAGTTCCATAACGCTACTTCTCATTCCACTAATGAATGCAGAATCTTCCGGTAGCATATACAGAGGGCTATTCAGCAAGGAAGACTCAAATTTGATACGCCTTGGAAAATGAAGTTGATGATAATCCTTTCCTAGAGATCAAAACATGGTTGATGCTGGGCTATTCAAAGGAAAGACTAAGGTCCTAACATCAACCAAATCAAGAGAGACTAGAACAGTTGATCCCAATATGAAAATATCGGCTGACGAGTATAGAGAGATTAGAAGATGTCACGCTAAGCAAAAGAGCCGATATGAGTAGGGAGAAACATCAAAAGATGGGGTGACAAAGCCACGAGTTACATCTCGGATCCTGTTGAATAAGTGGTTATGGCAGAAGGAAAAGGATTATCAGCATTGGTTAAAGGATCAAGAATACCAGCATCAATTGGAAAAAGAGAGGTATGAAAGGAAACAAGCTGAGTCACATTAGAATTGTCCTTTCTTCAAACATTGCTGGAATGAAGATTTGAAGTTGCCTACCAGACATGACTGCCCAGCAATCAATATTGGGAGTTTAGACAATCTCAAACCAACTGCCAATCTATCCATGCTCAAGATGCATATCATCATAATAACATGGATCAGCGCTTAAAAAATAAAAGTGTTCATAATTGGCTGGGAAAAAGAGTGGTTGATCAAGACTGGGCTGATTATGAAGAAGGCAATGAGAGAAAATATGTTTGGTAGGAAGGCCAATGGTGTCCAAAAGGTTTGACAAGAAGCCAGAAGAGAAGGGTGCAATGCTTAAGGAATAAAGAGTTGGAATAGGCTCAGGCATCCGGTAAACCTCAAGTATGTTGTACCAAGCAAACACCTGATAGAAAGCAACCATCGGCTAATATCCAAATGGCTTTTCTGTTGCCATCAGAATTAAGAGCTCTGACAGATCAAGAAGTTTATTTAGATTTTGATGAGTCAAAGTATGAGGAGATAGTTGCCAAGTTGACGGTTGTACAACAAGCAATATTTGATAAACTAGTCAAGCATCAGCACTTAAAGGCTTTATATATGAAAGGTTTTGTTGATGGGAAGCCGATGAACAAAATGTTAGTGGACGGAGGTGCTTCTATCAATCTTATGCCTTACACCACTTTTCGTAAACTTGGCAAGGGACTAGAAGATGTGATGGAGACTAACATGATGCTTAAGGATTTTGGAGGTAATGCATCTAAGACCCGGGGGGCAATAAATGTCAAACTAACAATCAGGAGTAAGACTCTAGTCACCACATTCTTTGTCATCGATGGAAATGGGGCGTATAGTTTGCTCCTTAGTCATGATTGGATTCATGCGAACTATTGTGTACCATCGACCATGCATCAGTGTTTGATTCAGTGGCATGGAGATGATGTCGAGGTGGTTTGCGTTGATGAATCTGTGAGCATCGCAATAGCCGATCCAGTTTTTTGGGAACTAGGAGACTTCGAGTGCTTTTCTGGTAAGTTATGGGAAGGAGGTTTCATTAAGATCAACAATGAAAGCCAATAGCTAATGCAAGTGATCGGCTCTAAGAGTTTGTTTTAGTGAATAGTCACGGCTTCACATTGGCCATTGGCTTAAGGAAGAATAAGCACTGGTCCTAGAAGATGGGCTTAGGCCGATGTATAAGAATGCTAAGTCGAATCATGAGTGATAGATCTATTAAAGGAGGTTTTGTTTCGCTTAATGGGATGTTTGACCTAGGTTGATCAATCATTTAACCTTTGATATGAAAAGTTCTGCGGTGACATATTTAAAAGGATTTTATCCTAGCATTTGATCAACACTTGATAGCCGATTCGTTTAGTCATCAGCTCTAATAGCTGGTACCAGAAAGGTATCGCCTCTAGATCAAAAAACAAAAATCTTCAAAGACATAAAAGCCAATACAATACGTATCGCCCTAGAGCAAGAAAAAGAATAAAAACAAAAACAGTCATACACAAGGGCATTGCACTGAGACACATTCATGAAAGAACATGAGTCTTTGTTCATCGAATTACCCTAAGTACAAACTAGTTGAAGACCTTGTTCACTACATCCTGAGCGGATGTAATGTTCACAATGGCCTCCGCAGCAACGACAAATTCTTCAAGCAGGTCCTCATGTCCCTTAGGGTCATCGCCAATCGGGATGCCAACCTCCATGGCATGGAGGTCATACCAGGTCAGGACCTACACCACGGTTAGCGCCACCGACATGCTATGATGAATGCCGTGGAGGGCGATCTCCCGAGCGTGGGTCAGGATATCTTGGAGATGAGCATCAATGAGGGAACCCCGAGCATTAACGGCATTTGTGGCCATGTTCGCCACCAGTTGGAGAGATTCCAACTGCACCATCTAGGCAGTGGTAACCAAAGTAGAAGCATTCATGGAACTCATCTTACCTGCCACCATGGTATCAAACTCAACCAGCCACGCTCGAATGGTGCTGGCCTCCTCTTCAGCTACATTAAGGGCCACTTGGAAGACCCCTAGATGGATCTCAAGCTGGTCGTTTTCTGAATCACCTTGGAATAGCGGTCCTCGGCCACCCTCCATTCTCAGAAGAAGCGCCAGACATCATTGCCATTATATGAGTTGGAAGAATCCGATGATGAAGCCGGTGTGGAAGATGCCACGTCAGAGGGCTTGCTGGACCTAGGAAGAGGACGAAGACTGTCATTTACAACAAACCTATAGGTGAGTCAGAACAAATCATCATCATGAACAATGGTTACCAATCTCACCTCATGCAGCAGAGATGCTGATTCATCGACATGTTCTCCTTTGGGATCTCCTCAGCCGTGCGCTTGCCTCAGTTGTCCTCGCTGGCCATGAAAGATGATTGGATCTACAGAAGGAAGGAAGAAAACCGCTATAGGGTTTTGGCAGGTAGAGGAGAGCAAAGGGATAGTTACGATGGAGATGTGTTTGAGGCCGAAGCCCTCGGCTGGTATTGAAGACATGAGGCGAAGAGGCAGATGCCTCGGGATGCGCAAAAGGCAACCATAGTTAATAGAAGGCAAAGCGCCACTTCACCAATGCCGAAGAGAATATGGCGCAGGGTGATTAAGGGCAGAAGATCGAGGGATTCACTTATTGAAGGCCATGTTTTCAGACTTAATTGGATTAAGATTAGAAATTTGGGGTCGGCTGTATCAAATCGGCTCTTTAGCCGAAACAAGAAGTGCAATTAAATAACAGAGAGTATGATCTATTCTACACAAGATACGCGTTGACATGCAGATTTCAAGTCTAGAACATCATGGATCGCTCTCAACATTTCTAGCCGAATAGCATCAGCTCCCACGATCTGTTGTTTGCCTTCTTCGGCTGATCCAGGAGTGCTCTCGAGGCTGCTTCGGATGGCTCTACCTTATCTGACTTTAGCCAATGGTTCCAGTTTCTTTTGTTGAATGGTGTCGGGTATTTGAGCCAGGATGGACTTATAACGATCGATGGCAATAAGACTCTAGAGAAAGCTGGGGATGGATTACCCTTGATGGCCAAGAGCAAGAGAGCCAGTATGGTTGCCTAATTGGGAGAGACCTTATCGGATCAGACGTTGCGCACCTGGTAATACTTACATTTTGGAGACACTAAGAGGAAAAGAAGAATTCGGCAGAGCAATCAAACGAGGAATATTTGAAGGAATATTACCCTAGCATTTGGATTAGTACTGGACAACCAATTTGCTCGGTTGTTGACTCTAATAGCCGATACCAGAAGGGTGTCACTTCTAGTGCGAAAATAAACCCGAAGGGGAAAAAATCGGTACAGTGTGTATCGCCTATAGGAGCAAAGCAAACGCGGATGAAGTGATGAGTATAATGTGGAGTATGAAACAAAAGAAAAAACACTCAAGACGGAGAAATTGTTAGCTAATATCACCTATTACAAACTATGGGCCAGAAAATACTTTGGCTACTATATCATCGGCCTAGGAGATAAAGGCTACGGAGTTAGCAGCACTGAAGAAATCCTCAATCAGGCATTCATAATCCCTAGGGTGCGCCGTGGCTGGAAAACCATGGGGAAGGAACCGAAGTTCGTGGCCAGAATGGGTGTAACACCCTAAAATTAGCTATTTTTTAAAAAGAGTAAAATGATTTCTGTTAATTATTTTGTGCTCATAAAAACATAGGTAAAAGAAAATTAAAATCCAACATAAGGGTAGCAACATGTTTGCGCATACATGCCATTGCATTGATACTTTTGTGATGAGTGGTTTGAAAAATAAATTCAAATCTCAATCTTTAAAATATTTTAAAAAGAATTTGAAAACTTGCAAAAACAAAAGCTAGATAAGATGTCTTGTTTTCAAAATCCAAAGGCTTGGATAAGGCTTTAAGACGCGTTAGAACGATGTCTCTCTTTTCGGGAATCTTTTCGACCTTTTTCGGGATTAATTTCCTATTTCTTTGAGCTTTGTCTTTTTCCTCGATCAATCCAAAAGTCTTTGTCGGGACCTAAAACCACTTTGTTTGTGTTCTTTATCCTTCCATCTATCCCCAGGAATGTTTCTAGTATTTTTCGGAGCTCAGAGATATTTTTCGTAGCCTAAATAGTAATTCCCGATTTTGTGTAATTATTTTAATTCCGAAAATCAATAATTAATAAATATCTTCACTTTCCAAAATCGACAAACCCTGCATACATATGTCGGCGTAGCACTCGACGCCAGGATTCTAGAAGTATAGCCCGTTTTTCGAGCCGCCACTCGTAGCCCCGCAGATCGGACGCCGAAGTTCAGCAAAGCTAGGTTTTCGGCGAACTTCCGGCGAGCTTTTTCGGCGAAACCATCGCATTTTAGCGTCGACCACCACCACCATGAGGTATATCTCGTTGTTCTCTACACCATAGTATATCTGTTTTGTCGAATCCATCACCGTTTGATCGTTTCCCCTTCGTTTTTCCTTTTCCGTTGACGTTTTCTGGCGAACTTCACCATGGATGGGTCTTCTTGCTTTGTGTTCGACTAACTCAGGGCATGCCGTGCCAGTCCCCGCGCCCTCCTCTTTGGCCTCCACCAGCGCATGCCACCACCTGGCCCACGGCGCCACCCTCCCGGGCCCACCCTCACGCCCTCTGCGCTGCTCTACAGCAGGCCGCCGCCGGCCTTCAGGCCTGTGCAGGAGCGCCCTGCGCCACCCCTGTCCTGGTGCTGCGCAGCCGCCGGCCGGCCAGCAGGCCCCATGGCCGAGCCCCCTGCCCCCGCGTCGGCCCATTCTGCGAGTAGCAGCAAGCCTTCATGGCCATGACCGGCCATTGCTTGGTACGTACGTACTGCAGGAACAGAGAGGTAGAAGATGAACTATTTACGATTTTACCATCATGTTAATTCCGCCGTTTAATCGTTTTAACTCCGTTTCAGTTCATTCCAGTTGCGTTAGTTTCATGTCGTGGAGATCTATGCAGTCTCGCTATTAGTTTTCATATCACATGTTTATGAATTTATTTTATTAAAATATTAATTGTGACTATAATTAATTAATCGCTAATTAATTAAAGTCGATTTAGGTTTTTTATTTCGATTCGATGGCGCGAGTTTCATCGCAGTGTGTGATACGTGTTAGTAGCGATGTTTAACATGTCTCACATCTTGGAAATTTATAAGTTAAATATTAATTTGATTAAGGATTATTCAATAACTTTTTAATTAAAAGCAATTTAAGTTCTAATTTCGTTTTGCACTGTTTAAGTTGCGTTTGGTTCGTGCTGACGTGAACTATATGTTAGGAGCAATGTTTTTCATGTCACATGTTTTTCCATATATAGCTAAATATTAAATTGATTAGTATATTTGCACACTAGTTTGGAATTAAAAGCAATATAGGTGCTTAACTTTGCTGATTTATACCTAAAAGTTAATATGATTAATTGTTAACTTAAAAGTGTTTCTAGAATATAATTTGATTAGCTAAACAAGATACATATGTGATAAGTACGAGTAGATGCTGTCACATGCTTAATTCCTTCATGAAGGTAAAGTTTAATTTGTTATGTGATAACATTTATAAATAATACATGATTAGCTTTAACTCGACTTTTAAAACTAAATATGTTGTGATTAATCTAAATCAACATTGCTCATATAGTTTTCTTATCTAACCTAAAACAAGCTTGTAGTTGTCTCTTTTATAATATAATACGAATCTTTTGATAGTGGTTTTCTTTTAACCGTAGCTCTTTTCTTAGTGTCTCGCGTCTCATAACCGTAGCATCGAGCCGTTCTTGTCGCGTTACTTTTGTTTCGGTGTGTTCTACGTAGTGGTGTTAGTGGTTCTCATGTTACTCAAATGTGTTTTGGTAGTTAAAAAGTTAATTGTATTAATACTATCACTTGCATCGTTTTCGGAATATAAAGTCAATATAGGTTTTATACTACGCTCTTTCTTAAGCAATGAATCAAGTTGATTAATGAGAATATTTACATGTATTTCTATAGTTAAAATAAGTTAAATAGATAGGTTTTATTTTCCGTTGCACTAAAAATCCTTCGATAGTCGCTTTTTCGTTGAATCACATATAGCGTGTCTTTTGTGTTTGTGTGTTCGTAGCGATGCATAGAATCATATTTCAAACTCTTTTACTTATTTTTCTATGATTGGTGTACTATTCTGATATAGATGCAATTGTATGCTATGCATGTATGTATATGGA
This sequence comes from Miscanthus floridulus, assembly GCF_019320115.1. NCBI lineage: Eukaryota > Viridiplantae > Streptophyta > Magnoliopsida > Poales > Poaceae > Miscanthus > Miscanthus floridulus. The sequence goes on from NC_089591.1 coordinate 9,356,027, forward strand.
TGTTTGTGTGGTGTTCTATGATTACGTCCAGTCGGTGAGGTATACGTGGTGATCCAGAAGAAGAAGAAGGACGTTGAAGATTAAAGCTTACCGAAGGATCGATATTTAAGGCAAGTGTACCAAAGGCCCCTTGTACCTATGAACAATTACTATTCATATTCATGCATGTGTTTAATTTGAAATACTTTTAAGGACTTTACCTAGATGAATTCTTGTACCATATATCCTTGTTACCTATGGTTTGGGTATGCATTTTGGATAGATGCTGCAGCGCTGAACATAGAATAATAGTTAAACATGACTAAAGATATTATGCAATATGATAACATGAAGCTTTGTAGCAATAGATAGGGGGCTAGAGTACGGGGTTGAGTACTCTAGTGCCTCTTCGTAAGGACTTAATCCTGAAGTGGCAACCCAGGAGGTTCCGTACAACCCCGAGTGTCATATGGCTCTGACTTTAACCTGTTAACTAGATTGTACTAGCTCGTCTGTAGCTCTAGTAAGGGTAAGAGGGTATCTTTCCTTTTTCTGCTAGGGTGTGTACCATGCTGTGATGTCCACGTGTGCCACTCCTTTGTAGCTGTGACTTGTTAGTGCAACTAGTTAATGGTTTCATAGTGAAACCCTGCCACACTTCCTGGGAAGAGGTGTAGTGGGCCTTGCAAACCCCGGCATTGGGAATCATGGCTCGGTGGGTAAAGATGTACAATTTCTGCAGAAATATTTAACCTATTATAACAGTCGTGCTCATGGATATGAGTGGTCTGGATCCTTCAAGATTAGTGGTTACTGTGGATGGTGGATGGTTGGGAATTGAGATGAACTTGATGATACTTTAATATCACTTGGGAATTGGGACTGTTCATTAAAGTAGCAATTCAGGATGCTAAAATTTGATCAACTAAAATTGTGAACCGTAGTCAAATAGTGTCAAGCCTTTTGAGATCCCTTTGATATACTTGCTAAGCATGGTGAGCTTACACTTGCTTTACATCCAATGAAAATTCCGGATGGGTACCAAATTGCTGGTTTGGAGGAGTTAGGCTTGTGGTCAACCAGTCAGTCGTCCCTGTGGATTTGGAGTCTTCGCCAGAAGATCAGAGTCAACTTTCTGCTGTCTATACTCTAAGGTTATATTCCTTTTACTAATACATTATGTAATAAGTATTGTCTCTTGATAGATTTGACTTCCTGGGCTCACATAGTGTGTATCTGGTTTTGTCTTTAAAACCAGGTGCTACAATGGGCTTGCGCAAAAGCCAACGCCATGGCGACACCATGGTGAATGCCATGCAAAGCGACCTCCCTAACATGGTTCGAGATGTCATGCAGGCGAACCACCAGGACAGTGCCTCTGGCGTTGACGAATCCCGCCGCGTGCTCTGCAGCCAATCGGAGGCTCTCCAGTTGGGTAGACAAATCTAAAAAGATTCAAAGGGGAGATGATCAGAGTCTTGAAGATGAAATTGAAAGGAAGCAAAGGTTATGATAGATATCTCTCCCATAATTTTGGCCTCAGCCTTAGCCAACCTATCCTCCACTGAATTGACCTCATGAGGTGATCGACATCAAACCATGGCCAGAGCTGATTCTACGAGGGAGAGACATTCAGTGAGACCCTAGCCATGCTGATCAATGGAGGCAAGCAGATCATTGTTGTTAATCTGCCTCCTTTGATAACAAGGGAGCTGGCGACAAGCTATTAACGAAGAGGACCCTAAAGGCCAAATGAAGTCATCCCTATCCTCCAAGGCAGTGGGGGCACCATGAGTTGTACCCTCCTAATGATGAAGGCGCTGACGTGGTGATGCAGGTCCATTGGGAGCCTCCTCAACAAACCTCTTGCTGTTCTCCATGATCTTAAACCTATGGCAAAGCAGGATCTATACTAAGGACGTGGAAGGTTTGAGATGAAGCGAGTAGTTTTTTGATCCCTAGCCGTGGCCCGTATATATAGCCTAGGAAGGCGAAGAGATAGATTTCACTAGGGGTGTGAAATTGAAATTAGATACGGAAACGGATCGACGCTCTGGGAATTTAGGGAACAGATAACGAAGAGATAATAGATTCGGACTTATTGTTTTCCCAAGTTAGAGAATATCATGGGATGGATACAAAAGATTTACATTGACCAGCAATCAGCCCACCAATGTTTCTTTGGATTAAAGGGAGTTCGAATCCTCACAGGGCCAAAAGTCATCATAAATCGAGTCACATCGGCCCGTTAATAAAATTATGACAGAGAAGGGAAAAACCGCCTGCCTAACAGATGCTTAGCTGATTTCTCGGTGACTGGGAAGCCATTGGAAAGAAGCTTATGGCTCTCCTAATGGGCATTTGATTGAGCAAACAAGGGGAAAGTATCCACGTATTTTAGCCCTTGCAAACACTAGAATAGCTCTGCAAGCATGGAGAGAAGACCCAGGTGATATCACAAGGATTATTCTAACCATAGGAGCTGATTCTCTTGCTCGATAAGGTGCTAAGATAGGAGGCACAATCACCCTATGCACAAGAATTCTTCTAACCGCTCAAGATCTTCATAGCAAAAAGATAGACCACGGAGGGTCCGGCGGAATCAGAAGCACTCAAGGAGGCAGATAGAAGAGAAACATGGCTAAATTGTTGAGTTGCTCTCGCCAGGGTTGGATAGACATTTTATAGCCGGCCTAGAAGGATGGATCCAAGTGCCTATGAAGCAATGATGCTCTCGTAAAAGTTTTGAAGCATGGGCTCATGAGCTGACATAGACGGCGACAAACAGTAGACCCTAGATCAACATTCTTTACCCATGACTGCGGACCTATCGGGGGCACAGACGTGATAATTTTGGAATAAAATTACTTTTATCCCAAAATTGGGGGGCATGTGTTTACACCAAAATTTGGAAGAAGAGTCACAGAGACTTGAAAGCTTCCAAGATCATGTCATCAAGGAATCAATTGCGCGCAGATCAAAACCAGCTAATTTGAATGCAGTACTAGAATCGGCTTTCTTCAGGCAGCACCAGCAGATGACGACAAAGGCTACGATCGACGTCGGGACAAGACATGTTGGACTCTACAAAAAGGGAAAGATTAGCATCCAAGTTATCTTAAATTAGGAATGTTTTCTCTTAGGGCCAAAGATTATGATGAGTCATGCTTAGATAGGAGTCATGTGCAGGTCCCGGGTATAAATATCAAAGCCTGGCTATTGTAAAGGACACACAATCAATCAAATACCAGTTATTTACTTTTTTCAGCTCTGGCCACCCCTTAGGAGTAGGAGTAGAGTAGATCTCGGTGAGTTCTTCAGCAAGTACGACTGCATCGATCCAGTCGACCTCCACTACTTTTCTATAGGTACCATCATGGCTTATACCTCTCTTCGTACGGCTACATCGATCTGGTCGACCTCCACTATGACTCTAGTATAAGCTAGTTATCGACTCTTGTCTAGTTCAAGTATGGCTGCATCGATCCGGTCAACCTCCACTGCTCGAACTAGATTAAGGTCAAGTTATCGGCTCTATCTAAGGGTGGCATTCCTTCGGATAGATTCACTAAGTTACCGATATTGCTTATTGCTTCCATTATCTATTTAATTACAGCAATATCACTTTGCCCGATTGGGATTGATCTAGACCGGCCTTATATCTTGTTTAACTCATCATTTGTTAATCTAAATTTGATCTAATCTGCACTTTAAATGATGAGTTATGTTTTATCGGCTATTTTATATCAATCTTAATCGTGCATAGCGTGCGGTTAAGACGTGTTTGATCTTAAGTAGATTTATTGGCTAGCGAAAACCGTTCCATGACACGTTATCATGGCCTGTGTGATTTTGCCTCACACCCCACTATTAGCACCATGGAGTGGGGATCGTTATTTGGTAGATCTGTTTCTGAGAGGGCATGATCTTAACTATGCACTATGCCTGAATCGGCTGTTTTATCCGATATCGAGTGCTTTAACGAATAGTTTACGTCATGAGATCATTGAAGTAGCAATGGGTTGAAAGATGTGTTAGCCCATGATCTTATTATTGTATTATGGCCTGCATGATTCTGCCTCATGCCCCACTGATATTAGTAATAAGTTAGGGTCATTGAGTCTATTGTTGTTTCTACGGCCTGCATGATTCTGCCTCATGCCCCACTGGTCATAGCAATAGATGAGATCTAATATGTTCACTAGATTTATCTCTATTAAATGGTTGAATGATGATGAACTGTTTCTTTTATAAAAGGGGTTCAGTTACTTGCAGTCATTGGCTCAGTATAAACTAATTATTGTTAACATCTTATTGCCATTGACCAATATTTGTCTAAATAATGATATTCATCCTGAACGATAACCGATTCTTCTTACACAACCCCATGAGCTTTAACCAATTTATTCTTATGAATATGTTGGAATCGACTATTTAGTCGATCTCCTTTCATATCGGCTCTCAGAGCCGCACATTCGGGACTGTCTGGCAACACCGGCACATTCCGCCCTTAATTACTGATAAACTTTCTCTCCTTGTCAATTGCAGTGTCAAATTGACTGGCATGTCTTGAGAGGAGTGTGCAGGTTCGACAACCCCTGCGCTGAAGCTAGGCGGATCTCTAGCTCCATCGAGTGGACCCTTCCGGCTTACTCATGTGTCCTCGGCACGGGACAAAATTTCATGTTGATAATGGCAAAGGCAAAGTCAAAGGGCTTGGTAAGATTGCAATATCCAATGACTTGAGCGTTTCCAATGTGCTACTAGTAGAGAGCTTGAACTTCAAACTATTGTCGGTATCTCAATTATATGATCTTGGTTTCAAGTGCATATTTGGAGTTGATGATGTAGAGATCATAAGTGTAGATGGCTCTAACTTGATATTCAAGGGATTTAGATATGAGAATTTATACTTGGTTGATTTCAATGCTAGAGAAACTCAATTGTTAACATGTTTGCTCACTAAGTCTAGCATGGGTTCATTATGGCATAGAAGGCTTGGTCATGTTAGAATAAAACAATTGAACAAGTTAATTAAGCATGATCTAGTTAGAGGCTTGAAGGATGTTACATTTGAGAAAGATAAGCTTTGTAGTGCATGTCAAGCCGGAAAGCAAGTTGGTAACACACATCCTAAGAAGAGCATGATGAGTACATCTAAGGTATTTGAGTTGTTGTGCATGGACTTGTTTGGACCAACCACATACACTAGCATTAGTAGAAACAAATATGGATTTGTGATTGTGGATGACTTCACTAGATATACTTGGGTGTTCTTTCTTGTTGACAAGAGTGATGTATTTGCATCCTTCAAGACATTCACCAAGAGAATTCATAATGCATTTGAAACAACTATCAAGAAAGTGAGAAGTGACAATGTAAGTGAATTCAAGAACACAAGAGTTCATGATTTGTGTGATGAGTTTGGGATTAGGCATCAATTTTCGGCAAAGTACACTCCTCAATCAAATAGCCTAGTTGAGAGGAAGAATAGAACCTTGATTGACATGGCAAGATCAATGTTAAGTGAGTACAATAGGAGTCATTCATTTTGGGCCAAAGCAATCAACATGGCTTGCTACTATAGCAACTGCCTCTATTGTCATCCCATGATGGAGAAGACACCATATGAGCTCTTGAATGGAAGAAAGCCCAATATTACATACTTTTGGGTTTTTGGTTGCAAATGCTACATATTGAAGAAATGCTCTAGATTGAGCAAGTTTGAGAAAAAATGTGATGAAGATTTCTTGCTTGGTTACTCAACTACTAGCAAGGCTTATAGAGTTTGGAATTTGGCTAGTGGTACTCTTGAGGAGGTTCATGATGTGGAATTTGATCAAACCAATGGTTCCCAAGAGGAAGACGAGAATCTAGATGATGTGAGAGGCACTCAATTGGTCAATGCAATGAAGAACATGGATATTGGTGACATAAGGCCTAGAGAGGTGATTGATGTTGAACATGACAAGAATCAAGTGCTCTCTAACTCAAATGTGCAAGCTAGTGGTTCTTATGATCAAGTTCAAGCAAGTGCTAGTGATGACAAAGTGCAAGATCAACAACAAGTGGCTAGTTCATCATTTCAACCAAGTGATCAATAAAATTCAAGCAATCAATTGCAAGTGCTCCAACCAACCAATGTTGCAAGAGATCATCCATTGGATTCTATCATTGGTGATATCTCAAGAGGTGTGCAAACAATATCAAGATTGGCATTATTTTGTGAACACTTCTCATTTATATCATCCATTGAACCTAAGAAGATAGATGAAGCTTTGAAGGATGTTGATTGGGTCAATTCCATACATGAAGAGCTAAACAACTTCAAAAGAAATCAAGTATGGGAGTTAGTTGAGAGGCCTAAGGATCATAATGTGATTGGAACAAAGTGGGTCTTTCGGAACAAGCAAGATGAAGATGGGATAGTTGTAAGCAATAAAGAAAAATTAGTGGCTCAAGGTTATACTCAAGTTGAAGGTCTTGACTTTGGAGAGA